>NC_092645.1:63447319-63747319 GCF_039555335.1 Amphiura filiformis | reverse complement strand
CACCCGAGGTATAGCTCTATGTACGTAATGCACAGTTGTTGTACATGATCCTGATGATTGCAACAGGAAAATATAACATGGCAAGAAAATTACTGTAAGGTTTACTACTAGGCCCAATATTTCAGGAAAGGGAACAAAATTTAAATTTAACAATAATGTTTTGTTTTGTTTTTAAGCTTTTTAAAGAATACTTTGTCAATTAGAGAGGGAATAAACACAAAGATTTACATTTAAATCTTTCTGAATCAGATGAAAGTTTATAGCCAATGGTTTATTGCTGTAGTTTGTTACCCTTTTTTTTGGCATAATGTAGAATAAAACCTGGTCATGAAAATATTAATTTAGGGATTGGTCTTGAATGAAAAAATGTGGAAAGTTTTGCATGTTTGCCCCCCCCCCCCCAGATTCAATTATCATAGCATATGGATTATCAAACCCTGTGGAATTAGGGGAAGAGCATAATCTCAATTATAACATGGTATATAAGGCCCTATGTCACATGATCGATAACGCAAAATAACGAAACATTTTAATAAAACCTAAGAAAAGACAAGAATATTGTAAAAAAACACAAAAATGCACAACATTCTCTAAAATAACGGAAAATATCAGTAGATATTCTAAGGTAACACTGAATTTCAGGAGATATTCTAAAATAATTTGTTTTTTTAAGGATACTTTGCGTTATCGATCAAGTGACATAGGGCCTTATATATTTTGTTATGGTAGTTCTGCATTTCACCTTAAATCATTTAGATTAATATAAATCCACAATTTTATTGTTCACTTTCAAATATTAGCTAATATTATCATGGTTATGAAATAAAATAAGAATACACTTTTAAAGATTGCTAGTGGTACTGAAATTGATTTCATTATCAAGTTCAACGTTAAAGTCACCAGCGTAAAGGAATGCATTAGTTATAGCGATAAATTGAATTTGTCATCCGGTCCCATAGTTCTATGCTTTGGTTGAAATCACCTGATTTCTGACAGTCTTTTGAAGGTTTATCGAAATAAAAGGAACAGAAAAATGTCATAATTGTTTTTGCATACAATCTGTGTGCGTCATCACCTATTCATGTAAGAAGTTGAGAATTCTTTAGTTCAAAATATGCTGAACTATCTAGACACAAAAACATATGACGCACGTAACTTTAGCAAAGTAGTATTGCCAAACTTGTAACTAATGGAACAAAATAATAATAAATAAATAATGATGTGGTGGCTCAAATACCCTTCAGCTCCCACCCCACCCCACCCCAACAATTCCAAGTGATGTGAAATAATGTCATCATAAACCAGGAAAAATGGGTCTTTTTTATGTATTATTTGCAGAATTGTTTTAACTCCCAGGGGGAAAACCCCCCGGCACCCCACAATGTTTCATCAACAAATGTTCATTTTGTTACCCCCCCCCCCCCCATGTTGAAAATCTTCCTTCGCCACTGAAGTTAATGCTGACTACTCATGAGGGGAATTAAATATCATCATGATCATGGGGCTACTAATTTTCTGAGACCATCAGCCTTCCAATTAGTAGTACTATTTAATATCAAATACATAATTAACATTTTGGTAGCAAGAAAATAATATAACTGATGTATTAGTTTTGGTTTAAAAAAATTGGAAAAATTGTGAGTTTTGTTTCAAAGAAAAGAAGGAAAGAATCGGGAGGGAAGCATAAGAAGGACAAGAAACAAAGGAATAAAACACGGAGAACAAAAAGTAGATATATTGTCTAGGATTGGAGTATTGCCAGACTTTCATCTATTCATTTTAACATATCTGTGTCAACAGGTGGGTCTCAAAATGATAAACAAAAATTGTTTTGAATTTGATTTGAAAAGAATCACATTCCTATGTCATTACCGCATACCTTGAGTGGGTGGTTTGCTTGCATACATATTGTATTAAATTCAATGAGTTAATTCCAAGACTTATTGACTGTACCAAATAATGAAAAACAAATCCTCTATAAATCATCTTATTTCAATATTTTGACATTCTGTATTAAAGTTTTAAAGTTGTGGGCGACAATGACAATGCCATTTGAAAAAAACCAACATTTTGTGTCCAAATTCATACATTTTAAAGTTGCATTGCCAAACCTCCCTAGATGTGTATAAGCTACGAAAAATACAAATATTATTTTGATGTCATTTTCCATGCATAATTCAATAGCAAATCAAAAGTATGTTTTATATAAAATAAAAATGGACACCTCACAAAGTTTACCCCTGCATCCCAATTTTTATGAGGCTGTGATTGAAACTTTTAAGTTTAAAAACTTGATGTAGCCATTATCCCTACATTAGAGTTTCAATCCATATATCATAAACGCTGATTCTCAGCAGAGCACTTGATAAATGTTTGTATATAGATGGATCAAATATTAAAGAAATACAAAATTGTTAGTGGTTTTGATTGGATTCCTTTCACTTGGGCCTGTTTTGAACCCAGTGGGGGAAAATATTACTGTGTGTGTCCCATTAACTGCCCAGGGCGTTTAATAAAGTAATTTTGGGTGGGCGCTTTTTTTATATTGTTTACAAAATAACACAGCACCCCCACATGCTGAAGAGGAAGCAACAACACTCTAAACACAAGTGTTAAGATATGGATTACTGTTTTTTAACACTTCAACATGTTTAAGTCCATACTTAACACATCACAGTACAGGAGGTGTTGCTTCCAATAAACACTACAACACATTTACAGGTATTTGTCATAGCAATTGTTAACACACCAACATGTTTATATTGAATCCTGCTCATTTAAAGGGCATTTTGTGATCCACAGCATCACCTCCCCCAAAAAAAAAAAAAAAAAGTTGAGATTTTTATACCACTGGAAACCTCTGGGTACATAATGTTTATGTACAAAATATTTCTTGCAGATTAAGGGAACTGGAATGAGCATTTTGAGCGTTTCGACAGTATTTTTTGTGAGGCATGAGAGCACATCAGACATATCGAATTGCATTCTGAATACCCCTTTCCTTAAGTCGTTTATCAAAAATATTATGAAATTTACGTTCTAGTGTACATTAACATTGTATAATGGAGCAGTGTAATACACATAATCATGCATAACTCGCAAACACAAAATCAACTGAAAAATGTAATAAAAAGAGGATGCTAGGATCATAAAATACTCCTTTAAAGAAAGGGTAAAGATGACAACATCTTTGTTTAGTTCAATGTTGTAATTTTGAAGGTTTAAGGAGACTCTGCTTGGAGAAGGCATGCTTATCAACGGTCACAGTGTTTGCACAAGCTTGCGTGTTATTAACTCTCTCCATTCAGGTGTTGACTGCAGACGACATGTTTTAATTTTGTTTTAATTCAAAAGTTTCAGAATTGTTCCTTTTCATGACCATATTTGGAATCGGAATGAAAAATGCATTAAAATGAGTACAAACAAGCCCTGTATTGGTTCAGTGGTTCTTAAGATAGCTCTTGATAGTTTGAGAAAATATCTCATGTTGAAGTTTATCAATGGTCAGTGTTTGCACAAGCTTGCATGTTATTAACTCTCTCCACGAGGGTGTCGACTGCAGACGACAAGTTTCATTTTTCAGTTCAGAATTGTTCATTTTCATGACTGTATTTGGAATCAGAATGACAAATGCATTAAAATGAGTACAAACAAGCCCTGTATTGGTTCAGTGGTTCTTAAAATAGCTCTTGATATTTTGAGAAAATATCTCAAAAGTTGAGACTTTTCATGTTGAAGCTATGGCTAGCATGCAGAGCATTAAACTTGATTTGGATTTTACTATTGAATTTGTTAACAATAAAGATCTACACATTGGAATGTGTTGACGTCAATGCTGGCAACAATAACCTATTAAATGTGTATCAGTGTGTTGCAAATCACAATGATCATATTAACTGAAATTTGAAATGCAATGTTTACCAAAAAAGGAGATTTGTAAAACGTTGTGTCGCTGAACTTATTCAACTCATCATTGCTGAAAGATATCGGGTGGATTCGGTGCCATAAATGGAGCCGTCATAAAGATCACATCTAGGGACCAAATAATAATTATTAGCCTTTCCATTATTTACATTGAAAACAACAATGACATTCATATCTACCAAATTCTATACCTGTTCAATTTGTGAAAAAAGTTTTATGAAAGAAATCATGTCATTAACGGTTCGCATATTTCTCATGAATATAATCTGATAATAAAAGAACCATATCACGCGATGCTTCCAAAACTGCAGACATATCAACAAGATTCTACCAAAAATTAATTTCTACATCATTTCTCATATACAATCTGATAATAAAGAACTATATCACGCCACATTCTCCAAAATGCACACGTAAACAAAATTCTACCCAAAATTTATTTCTACAATCAAGGAATACTATATAATCAAAATTATTCCTACAGCAAATATAAGTACATGCCTCTACTTTATTAGAAAATCATTCAAAAATAGGCTGTCTACCAGCACTGAATCATATACACAAAAAGAAATTGCCTTGGCCCTGATTCCTGTTTATTTCTTCAGTGATTTAGCACAAGTTTACTATTTGTCCGAGTAGCAAGAATAAGCAATCCATTTGTTAAGCTTTAATTATTTAGTAGACTTTGAAAATGTATTTCATTCAGGATTTTGTATACAAAAAGTGTAGGCCTATTATATTAAAACTATTTACATATAAACCCAGCTTGAAATATCATGGATGCATCTTCGTTGAGGTTTGAAATCAACAACGATTTTGCTTTAAACATATTTCAGCATAACCCTATATCAATGTAATTTTATATCATTTTGTTATTCAATCAGTGTTTGCTTTGGACGTATTTCAGCATAAAATAAATATTAAAATCATGTTAACCCTATTTCAATCTGTAATTTTATATCATTTTGTTATTCAATCAGTGTTTGCTTGTCAGAGCGTGCTTTAAAATTGTATCATGGTACTCTCATTTAGGATAAAATTGGTCTGAATGTTATACTGGTGAACTGCATTGTGGGACCTGCCCACCCACAACAAAACACTGTATGTGTTTTGCCATTACTGCTTGGTTAATAATTGTATCACGGTACTCTCATTTTTTATCAAATTGGTCGGATTGTTAGCTCTGATAAACTGCATTGTGGGATCATAAAAAGGAGATCTGCTTACCCATAGAAAAACACTGTATGTAGATGCAGTGTTTATGGGAGGGCAGAGATCTGTAAAATGTAAATAATGAAAACTGCATTGTGGGATCAGGTAATTGCCAGTCATTTACATACATATTTTGCTAAAGAATCCCAATAACACTTGTTACTCAAGAACTTGGGTCACAATTACAAAAGTACAAACTAATGACAACATTTTAGTTTAATTGTTTACATAAATGGAAAGTAGTTAATTGAAACCAGCCTGCATCAATAAGCCTATCACTCCTAAAAATATGCTACACTCAGTAGCGGGGTCATACTTCCGGCAGGGCACCGGCCCATGCCCCCCCCCCCCACCAATGTGCCCATTTTGGTATCTGTTTTGGACAACTGTATACTTTTGTTTAAAGCAATAATAACAATAATAGCCACGATAAAAAAAGATCCACAAAATGGCTTCCATTGGGCATATGCATTCATTTTTTTTTAAAGGTTTACCCTCATCACCCCATAAAAATGAATAAAGAAGTGTCAACTTGGGCTTGTGTTTTGGACACCTGTCCACTTTTTGTTTTAACCAATAACGACGATAATAGCGCAAAATTTCACATGGAGCACATTCCCCTAGACACCATCTGCTTTGTGCGATAACCGCAAAGGGCAGGCAAAAACTTATGCCCCCCCCCCATCGCAAATTCCTGGATCTGGCACTGGTTACACTGATCAATTTCAGAGAATGATTTAAGCACTTCCCACCACGCCACTGTGTTGACTTGCGGTTAGCACAGCTGTGTGAGTGAACATGACACCACTGCTCGCACATTGCATTGACGGGCATGGTTAAATTTGAATTTGGACTGATATATTTACAATAAAAACGCATTCAAAATGCTAGTCGATTTCACATTTTATGTTACCTACAGAAGGTGTAAATTATCCTTTATGCATACATCACTTTTGTTCTGAAATCGACCAAGTAATAATGACACACGCACAATTCTTAAACAACATCTTTTGCACAGAATTCAATGGGATTTGAAAAGTAAAGTGGCAGTTGAAACTCTAGTGATAACACGTTTGCAGTGCATGATGGGGCTTAAATCATTCTCTAGATCAATTTCATCAAAAAGCCTATACCTTGGAGCCTGCATACATTAGTCTGGTGGTTAGACCAGTATTGACTGGTAAAAATTGTCTATCATCATTTAGCAAAAAACTTTATTTAAAAAATTAAAGTAAAGTGGCAGTTGAAACTCTAGTGATAACACGTTTGCAGTGCATGATGGGGCTTCCTTAAATCATCCTCTGGATCAATTTCATCAAAAAGCCTATACCTTGGAGCCTGCATACATTAGTTTGGTGGTTAGACCAGTATTGACTGGTAAAAATTGTCTATCATCATTTAGCAAAAAACTTTATTTAAAAAATATCATAAGCTTTTAATACAGGTTCATAATGCACATTACTCTCAAGTTTGGTACTGTTAACCACACATACACAAACAGTACATGCATGTGCACACAGATATATAACCACAAACAAATACACCCCAACAAGCAAACAAACAAACACCCCAACAAACAAATACATTAGGTTCAGAACACATGCACATTACTCTCAAGTTTGATCCTGTTAACCACACACACACAAACAGTACATGCATGTGCACACAGATATATAACCACACAAACAAATACACCCCAACAAGCAAACAAACAAACACCCCAACAAACAAATACATTAGGTTCAGAACACATGCACATTACTCTCAAGTTTGATCCTGTTAACAACACAAACAAACACCCCATGTATGCACAAAAACAAAGAATACTGTAAGTGCACATATAATCCTACACCCCAACAAACAAGTAAACAAACAGCTAACAAACAAACACACACATTACAAGAAACAAACACATATTACAAGAAACAAACACCACGACTAACAAACAAACACACCACAGCTAACAAACAAACACATACATTACAAGAAACAAACAAACACATTACAAGAAACAAACACACCATAACTAACAAACAAACACACCACAGCTAACAAACAAACACATTACAAGAAACAAACAAACAAACACAAAAAACATGGCATAACAAACAAACAAACTAACACAGCCGCAAATTTGCAAGAAAATTGCGCCATTCACGTACATTCTTCACAAGCCAATACTTCTATTACAGTGGAATCTATCTAAAAATAAACTTTCAAAGAAATGTCTTTGTGGTAATTTCTATTGTTATTATATCAATGCTGACAATGCTGTTCAATCCCAGGCTAACCAATTTCTTTCAATTTAATTTTTTTAGAAACTGCTTTTTCCTCTTAATTTCCTTTTTCTCAATAAAACAAATATTCATTGAATTTCAGTATAAATTTGGAGATGCCCATCAAACCAATATTGTACCATTTCCATATGAAATAGATTTGCTTTTATTTTCCATAAAAGGTTAGGTTTCACTGTCATGTCCACTTTTAAGTTTGTGCCCAACAAAATAAAGAAAATTACTATTTACTTCTACAATCAACGAAATTAATGTTGGCACACTCTGGCATACTAAATGTAAATCGCCACCCCTCTCCCCCAGTTCAATGTTGATGAAAGCACTTTTCCCATTGGGCTCTCCAGTCTCCCCAACATTGGTTGAGGGGGAATAGGGGAGGGAAGGAGAAAGGGGAAGGTTTTTACTTCTCATCAACCATAGTTATACTAATTTCACTGAATTATCAGAGCGGCAATGAAGAGTTGCAACATATTGTCAAGGTGTGCCAACTACTAATTTCGTTGATTGTAGCAAATTTCATCCTGCTCATCATGTACGTATGTTATTAACATTGCGATCGACGAATATTTTGATTGTATGAACAAAATGATGGGACATATCATGTAATTGAAAGTCTTGGATTTTGTCACAAATCATCATCATCATCATCATCATCAGTCAGCTTTCTCCAACTAATGCGATCTTGGGCAAGCGAAACAGTTTTGTCTGGCTGCAGCATCCCTTCAGTATCTCCCAGGAGGTGCTGGACATACTGTAAGTACAGTGTGCGCCGTCCCGGTTTCCTCTTCCCATGTGGTGGAATATAAAGCGCATATTCTTTCACAGGCTCGCCATCTTCAAGACGCAGTATATGGCGAGAAATTTGAGTTGATGAATCTTGACTCTGGCAACCAGTGGAGTGGTGTTGGTCAGGTTGTAGATGGTTTCATTTGGAATCCGATCCACACGCTTGATGTTTAACATGACTCTGTAGCAAGATGTTGCAAATGCATTGATCTTGTTTTCCATGTCCTTGGTAATTACCCATGACTCGCACCCGTACAGAAAGACAGTAACACACGTTGTCTGAAACAGCTTGATTTTTGTGTCGATTGGCAGGGACGGGCTTCTCCAAAGCGTTCCAGTTTCCAGAAAGCTGCCCAGGCTAGTGCTTTTCTTCTTTTTAGGTCTCCAACACTAGAGCCCATCTTGGAACCCAAATACCTGAAGTCTGTGACATGGTTGATGGTACTACCATAGACATAGTTGCTGTATTTGTTTCCATGTAACAAATACAGCAACTAAAGCCTTGATTTTTTCCAGGTAGTACACTCCAATCAATGAAAAATCAGAATTTGAAAACATTTGAGGCTATCCTCCTCAGCAAAATGTTACAATAGCTTTACTTCTTCTCCCAGAAGAAAAAAATCATCGAAAATCTCACTATTTTGAGGGAAAAATATTGCCCAATTTTAGGCAAGGTGCCCAGGTAAAGGGAGTGAACCTGTGATACAGGCCAGAGTGCCCATCTCTCTTTACAAGCAAATATTGGACTGCTGCAGGGGAAGGGGTGCTAAAATTCCTCCACAGTGAGTATGTTACCTTTCCAACAATTGAATAAAGCCGGTACCCAATTGTAAACTTGGGTGGGAAGAGGCAATAGAGGTGAAGAGCAAAACACATTGACGCCACAGGGACTCGAACCATAGACCGCTACAGGGGTGGGGTGCTATTATACCTCCTTCACAGGGAGTACCTTTCCTACTATTGAATAAAGCTGGTACCCATTTGTAAACCTGGATGGGAGGAGGAAATAGGGGTGAAGAGCAAAACACATTGATGCCACAGGGACTCGAACCATAGACCGCTACAGGGGTGGGGTGCTATTATACCTCCTTCACAGGGAGTACCCATTTGTAAACCTGGATGGGAGGAGGAAATAGGGGTGAAAAGCATAACATATTGATGCCACAGGGACTCGAATCATAGACCTCTGCAGGGTGGGGTGCTATCCCTCCTCCACAGCGAGTCTTTTACATTTGTTACAATTGAATAAAGCTAGTACCTATTTGTAAACCTGGCTGGGGAAGAGGCAATGGGAGTAAAGAACACAACACATTGACGCCACAGGGACTTGAACCATAGACCACTGTAGGGGTGGGGTGCAATACCTCCTCCACAACAAGTCTGTTACCTTTCCTACAATTGAATAAAGCCAGTATCCATTTGTAAACCTGTGTGGGAAGAGGCAATAGTGGTGAAAAGTACAACACATTGACACCACAGGGACTCGAACCATAGACCTCAAGATTGCATTGGTGGGTGGGGTGCCAGACCTCCTTCAGAGTTACAAATGAATAAAGCCCATACCCAGTTGCATACCTGGATGAGAAGAGGCAATAGGGGTGAAGAGCATAACACATTGATTCGAACCCTAGACCTCGAGGTCCCTTGCAATTATGAGTCTAAGTCTTAGAGCACTGCACCACCACATGATACAACAAATATGAATCAAACTGAAATCAAATTTCATATTTCTGTTGACATAATTCTTGCAACTTCCATTAAAAAGTTCATGAAGTTAATTTGTGGATTTCCATGTCTATATAGAGTCATGGACTTATTATTACAGTAGCCCTGCTTAATTAAATCTGTGCTGGAGTCTACTATGGAATGTTATTATTGTTATATCAGTCTTGCTTGCTTAATTCAATCTGTGACAGAGTCTACCATGGCCAGCAAAAGTGCTGTGCATAATTGCAAAATATTCTTCAAATAAAACAAAGATAGAAAATGAAATTACAGGAATTACTCAACATATTTAAGTTATTCAACCATGGTTTCAGAAGAAAAAACAGACGTCATAGATTTCAAGAATGGAATATACAAAATAATAAATTGAAAGTAATAATCTTATGCAGCATATCGATTCCTAGAATTGTTTTTAATTATAGTTGATAAAAGTGTGATGATATATCTACATATCTAAGTTGCAAAGTATTCAGCCGTGATTTCAGAAAAAAAACATGCGTTATTGATATCGCGATTAGTAAGTTATGCACAAGAAATTGATTCCTAGAACTGTTTTTAATAATTTTTTCTTCAAATCAGTCAAAAGTACATTATTACGTACAATTAAAGACTTATTACTTCCTTCATAATTCACAATATATATTCAATTTCTATTTAGACAATACTGCCTATTGCTGCATTATTAGCTATTATTTACAGTGATCAACAACTTAACCATTTCAGATTTTGGAGATCGATATACTTAGAATTTAAATTTTTAAACAAACATAAAATATACTCCCAGGCCTTCTCAACTTGTTTATTTAAAGTGCCAACTGGAAAATGTCAGTGATCATATAAAGCACCAACATGTTAAATGAGCCTGAGGACTTTGTGAGTTAGAGCGGGCGCACAGCGGGTACGGTGCAGTGGTGAAGCTTTATCGGGGGTCCAGGAAGCTCCTGGATTTTAACGGTTTTAAAGGCCCAGATTGGGTATTTTCACCCCTTTTTGTTCAAGATTTATGCGAAAAATCGTATGCCACTTCGACTGACTCCAAGTGCCACAAGTGGTGCGCGCCGCCAGTTGAGAGGGCCTGATTTAGAATTTTTGATTCTATGAAAGGGTAATTTCCCTGATATTAATTTCTGATGTCAAAAACATACATATGTTTTGCCAAAAACAGACATTGTGAAAGTTGATGTCATAGCAGCAATCTACAGGGCACTATATGCATGAATGTGTAACTTCCCAAATTCAATGTCCAAAATGGTTTCATACAGTTAAAACCATACACCCCCTGTGGAAGACACAAACTTAAAGGCCTAGTCAGTGATTTGCATACACCCCCTATTATGACCTTAAAGGTCTACTCAGTGATTTGCTCATTTGAAAATCATAAAAATCATATAATTTTTTATATAGATAGGAGTCATTTCACAAAAAAACTGTATTAGTAGAAAAATTAGCTACAGCCTACATGTATCATAGGTCTGGGGCACATCATATTTTTTGGTGGGTACGCTCCCCCTGGAATTTTGAGGTGGTTGGTCTTTTACAGCTGACAGCGTACCGGTAAAAGGGGGTGTTTTGGAGCTGTGAAAACAAGTAAAAGGGGGTCTTTTGGAGCTGCGAACAGTAAAAATCAAGGGTCATTATTGGCTTTCTGGTTGAAAATTGCCTGAAAAAACAGAAATGTGAGGAATTATCAACTTAGGGGTCTTTTAGAGCTGAAATGGTCAAATCAAGGGTCTTTCAGAGCTCTATTTTGGTCATATTTAGGGGGTCTTTTGGATCTGCTAAATCCAAAAAGAGGGGTCTTTCATACCCTAATTAAGTGCCCCTGCCCCGGATCATAGGCCTTCAAGCCTATGCATGTATTTAAAATGGGTCTTCAACTTGATCAATACTGTTGTTTTCCTCATTTTTTTGCAAATAAAAATTCATTTAAAAAAATACCTAATGACAATTTTAATTACTTACCGCGTCACTTTTAAGCAATAAATACACCTTTTTTTTTAAACTTTCACTGTGATCACTGATTCTCCCACTATAAGGGGCTGTTATATTGCAGCAATTACTGTGTACAGAACATCTTTGTATTTTAGAATAACTGCCTTATGGCTATTGCGCTGCATATCGTGTGCTAAGTTTAGGAAGTGGAGGCGCCAGGAAACTTTTTCGGGGGGGCCTTGGGGGGGGGGGCAAAGTGAATTTCAGGGGGGACAAAATCAACCAATTTTGAGAAAATTTGCTGCAAAAAGTGGACATTTTAGTAATCTTGGGTTTTTACTGGGAGCACCTAGGGGTCATATGCACATGCTGACTATGTGAAGTTAGACTTGTGCAGTTCTTAAGCATAAAGTTCATGGATTAAAACTTTTCTTTATTATGCCTTCTATTTCATCCAAAATCTGTGAACAAATGTCTGGCAACAGATACCACAGAGTCAATCGTGCATAGATTTCGACCGGCACATGAACCGAGCAGACTGGATAATATGGAAACACAATACAGTCAACTCTTGCTGTAAAAAGCCAAGCTGGTCTCAGCTTGTGTGCAATTTCATATCATTTTTGTACCATGGAAAAACATTTGCTCCCGGCATTGGACCCTGTAATTTGTCATTATTTTACTGATATACCTATTCTTATCAGCAAATTCACCCATTGGCTTTTTGTATCATATTTATTGTACATGTTCCAAACCAGGAGTGGACAACATTTTCCTAACAACGATAAAATTACATGAATATTTAAACAAAAGTGAGCATAAACACTGCATATATACAGCCCTTCAACCTGTCTAAACTTTCCTTAACCAGGAAAGTGCGCGTTGCTCTTTTTAAATATTTTTGTGAGAGCATCCTTAATCAGGAAAGTGCCCATCACTCTTTTTCAATATTTTTATGACAACATCCTTAACCAGGAAAGTGTGCGTTGCTTTTAAATTATTTTTGTGAGAGCATCCTTAATCAGGAAAGTGCGCATTGCTCTTATTAAATATTTTTGTGAGAGCATCCTTAATCAGGAAAGTGCACATTGCTCTCTTTAAATATTTTTGTTAGGCATCCTTAATCAGATACGTGCACATTGCTCTTTTTAAATATTTTTGTGAGAGCATCCTTAATCAGGAAAGTGCCCATCACTCTTTTTCAATATTTTTATGACAACATCCTTAACCAGGAAAGTGCGTGTTGCTTTTAAATTATTTTTGTGAGAGCATCCTTAATCAGGAAAGTGTGCATTGCTCTTATTAAATATTTTTGTGAGAGCATCCTTAATCAGGGAAGTGCACATTGCTCTCTATAAATATTTTTGTGAGAGCATCCTTAATCAGATAAGTGCACATTGCTCTTTTTAAATATTTTTGTGAGAGCATCCTTAATCAGGAAAGTGCACATTGCTCTCTATAAATATTTTTGTGAGAGCATCCTTAATCAGGAAAGTGCGCATTGCTCTTTTTAGATATTTTTGTGTTGACATCCTTAACCAGGAAAGTGTACATTGCTCTTTTTAAGCATATTTTTGTGATTTTGTGACAGCATCCTTAATCAGGAAAGTGCGCATTGCTCTTTTTAAATATTTTTGTGACAGCATCCTTAACCAGGAAAGTGCGCTTTGCTCTTTTAAAATATTTTTGTGAGAGCACCCTTTACCAGGAAAGTGCACATTGCTTTTTTTAAATATTTGTGTGAGAGCATCCTTAATCAGGAAAGTGCGCATTGCTCTTTTTAAATATTTTGTGATGACATCCTTAACCAGGAAAGTGTACATTGCTCTTTTAAATATTTTTTGATGACATCCTTAACCAGGAAAGTGCGCATTGCTCTTTGTAGATATTTTTGTGATGACATCCTTAACCTGGAAAGTGCCATTGCTCTTTTAAAATATTTTTGTGATGACATCCTTAATCAGGAAAGTGCACATTGCTCTTTTTAAATATTTTTGTGAGAGCATCATTAATCAGGAAAGTGCACATTGCTCTCTATCAATATTTTTGTGAGAGCATCCTTAATCAGGAAAGTGCGCATTGCTCTTTTTAAATATTTTTGTGAGAGCATCCTTAACCAGGAAAGTGCGCATTGCTCTTTTAAAATATTTTTGTGAGAGCACCCTTTACCAGGAAAGTGCACATTGCTCTTTTTAAATATTTTGTGTGAGAGCATCCTTAATCAGGAAAGTGCGCATTGCTCTTTTTAAATATTTTTGTGATGACATCCTTAACCAGGAAAGTGTACATTGCTCTTTTTAAATATTTTTTTGATGACATCCTTAACCAGGAAAATGCGCATTGCTCTTTTAAAATATTTTTGTGAGAGCATCCTTAACCAGGAATGTCGCGATTGGCTCTTTTTAAATATTTTTGTGAGAGCATCCTTAATCAGGAAAGTGCGCATTGCTCTTTTAAATATTTTTGTGAATGCATCCTTAACCAGGGAAGTGTGCATTGCTCTTTTTAAATATTTTTGTGAGAGCATCCTTAATCAGGAAAGTGCGCATTGCTCTTTTTAAATATTTTTGTGAGAGCATCCTTAATCAGGAAAGTGCGCATTGCTCTTTTTAAATATTTTTGTGACAGCATCCTTAACCAGGAAAGTGCGCATTGCTCTTTTTAAATATTTTTGTGACAGCATCCTTAATCAGGAAAGTGCGCATTGCTCTTTTTAAATATTTTTGTGAATGCATCCTTAACCAGGGAAGTGTGCATTGCTCTTTTTAAATATTTTTGTGAGAGCATCCTTAATCAGGAAAGTGCGCATTGCTCTTTTTAAATATTTTTGTGAGAGCATCCTTAATCAGGAAAGTGCGCATTGCTCTTTTAAAATATTTTTGTGACAGCATCCTTAACCAGGAAAGTGCGCATTGCTCTTTTTAAATATTTTTGTGACAGCATCCTTAATCAGGAAAGTGCGCATTGCTCTTTTAAAATATTTTTGTGAGAGCATCCTTAACAAGGAAAGTGCACATTGCTCTTTTTATATACTTTGTGATAACATCCTTAACCAGGAAAGTGCACATTGCTCTTTTAAGATATTTTTGTGACAGCATCCCTAATCAGGAAAGTGTGCATTGCTCTTTTTAAATATTTTTGTGACAGCATCCCTAATCAGGAAAGTGCGCATTTAAATATTTTATGACCATGCGGATATACTCCCCCCAGAAAGATGCATCTTTCATTGGATCATGCAGCTCTGAAAGATCCTCAAATTTGACCAAAACTGAGCACTCAAATACCCTTCAAATACCCTTGATTTTGATCATTTCAGCTCTAAAATACCCCAAATTGCTCAATCCCCCATTTCTTTTTTCCCCTGGTGATTTTAAACCACAAAAGCTAAAAAAGATCCTTGATTATGACAGTTCACCGCTTCAAAAGATGGCTTTACCAATTATTGTTTAAAAGTTTTTTATTAAAATGAAATTACTGGTACACGATATGGCAAAATGTTAGTAATTTTCATCTTCTTCTCTGAAGTTCTTGATCTATAATAATAATTATTGAAAATCATTAAAAAAAAACACTTTGAACCATATCTGTCACTGTAAATCCAGTTATCTGCTGGGCATATGCAAGTCAGATTTTGGTTGTCCCGTGCTGCTGGGCAAGTGAAGTTCTGCGAGCCCTGGATGCAGGAAAACTTTTTTTTACTGTGTAGTCCTACAAGGAGATGTAAAAAAGTAGTCCTACAGGGGAACTGTGTTGTCCTACAGTAGGGGGGGGCTTTTTTACCGAGTGTAGTCCTACAGAGGAATGTTTTTTACTGTGTAGTCCAACATCCTATGGGGAACTTTTGTTACTTTGAAGTCAAAACAATCCTCTGGAATTTATTTTGTAAGTTACACAAATATTTTTACACAAGTTTAAAAACAATACAAACACAAAATAAAAGTGGCTATATCAATGTATACCACAACCATAGCAAACAATCCCTGCAACCAAGCAACAGAGAAAAATGTTGAAATTTTCAAGCAT
Organism: Amphiura filiformis; assembly: GCF_039555335.1. Classification (NCBI taxonomy): domain Eukaryota; kingdom Metazoa; phylum Echinodermata; class Ophiuroidea; order Amphilepidida; family Amphiuridae; genus Amphiura; species Amphiura filiformis. The sequence goes on along the minus strand of NC_092645.1, from coordinate 63,731,423 downwards.
TGTCTGATAAAAGTTCTTTGGCCCAGGCACAAACAAGTCAGGAATTCTGTGGGTGGTGGCCTTGGTATAAAGAAGACAAAATCATATCATGTGCCAAAAACACAAAGTTCAATCAAACTATTTACTTTTTTATTTTCAAATATTTCGCATCTCAAATGTAGCAGTTTATGAGTCAGTAATTTGCCTGATGGACCATGTGAAGACTAGCAAAAAATATTAAAAGGAATGCAGGCATTTAATCTTGCAACAAAAAACCTGATCCTGCTGTTGAAATCATTCATATTCTTGAAGTAATATCATGAATATAGAGCACCCTCAAATGAATACCATGTAAGCCGCTTATTCCTCTAGCTCTGTTCATTTTAGTAGGCATACATGGGCTGCCACTATACATAGGCGATAGGTTTGTTTTTTGGGGGGGGGGGGCGGGTTTTCTTTAATTTCTCGTTGATCTGAGCTTGTGAAGCTGCTGATGTGATTTGAATCTCATTTACAGATGTCAAAATTGAAATCTATTGTGCTGGTAAAATTAATGTATAATATACATAGTATATATGATACGCATAAATTATGCAAATTAAGTACTTAATTACCATATTTTACGCCAAAAATCTAATCACGTCGAGACCCTCTGATGATGCTGCCCCCTTCCAAGTTTCATCATCATAGCATGGTTCTCAAGATAATATGTTCACAAACTTTTTCAAACACACACCCGCACACACACACCCCCACACCCCTATTCCAATGGGCCAACACTCTTCGCTCATTCCTTACACATGTGAGATTTTTAGGAAACCCAAATTTATCAACTTAATTAAAATTGTCTTATCATTATTGTGATGCAAGCATTTTATACCCCTACTGCTAGTGGATATTACATTATGTGAATGCTGCTATCTTCTGAAGATAGCTTAAAAGGGCATTTTTATACCATTGGATACATCGGGCTACATAATGTTTATGTACCAAAAATTTCTTGCAGATTAATTTGTTTAGTATACCAGAACGAAATTCCAGCAGTGACCTATGGAGCAGTGTGACACACTAAATCATGCATAACTTGCAAACGCAAAATCGGAATCAACTGAAATTTTGGGAATAACTTTTTCATGGATATCTACTAAAAAATGTCAAAAAAGAGGATGCTAGGATCACGAAATCCTCCTTTAAATTGTAAACATTATTATGAATACTGCTATCTACAAAAGATAGCGTATATTACATTATAAGAATGTTGCTCTATACTGAAGATAGCTTATTACATTGTGTGAATACTGCTATCTACTGAAGATAGCTTATTACATTGTATTAATGCTGCTATCTACTGAAGATAGCTTATTACATTGTACTAATGCTGCTATCTACTGAAGATAATTTATTACATTGTACTAATGCTGCTATCTACTGAAGATAGCTTATTACATTGTATTAATGCTGCTATCTACTGAAGATAGCTTATTACATTGTATTAATGCTGCTATCTACTGAAGATAGCTTATTACATTGTATTAATGCTGCTATCTACTGAAGATAGCTTATTACATTGTGTGAATGCTGCTATCTACTGAAGATAGCTTATTACATTGTACTAATGCTGCTATCTACTGAAGATAGCTTATTACATTGTGTGAATACTGCTATCTACTGAAGATAGCTCATATTACACTGTGTGAATACTGATATCTACTGAAGATAGCTCATATTACACTGTGTGAATACTGATATCTACTGAAGATAGCTCATATTACACTGTGTGAATACTGATATCTACTGAAGATAGCTCATATTACATTGTGTGAATACTGCTATCTACTGAAGATAGCTCATATTACACTGTGTGAATGCTGCTATCTACTGAAGATAGCTCATATTACACTGTGTGAATACTGATATCTACTGAAGATAGCTTATTACATTGTGTGATGCTGAAGATAGCTCATATTACAAGGCTGTTATTACCCTGCAGGGTCCAAGCAAATCCTCTATAGCAGGTCTGTGGTTGCACTGTAGTAACACAGTGATTGCATCAGCTCAGTTTTAAACAATTTTACAGTATCTATAAATAAGTTTCAATAGAATTATACTGACTTGGCAAAATTCTGGTTTCTATTGTCATGGTATCAATGCTTGTTTGTGCATTGAATTGCAGTTCAAGGTCTTTTCCTGGTTCAAATTTAGTACATTATTCTCCCAAATTTCAGCAATCTTACCTGGATATCACGCATGTTGTGCTATAGAAGTCATCATCTTTTTCTGTTGTTCTCCACATATTTAAAACACATAAGCGGCCAAGGGGGTCCTGGGGATCCAAGATGATGTGTTTTCTGTGATTGTTTTTCCCCACATGTTTTCTATCTCCAAACCTGTTGTTTAAACACACACAAAAAAGTCTTGCGATGGGATTACAATCATAGTTATACCTTTTAATATAGCGCCTAAATGCAAATGCCTCTAGGCGCTTTACACAACCAGAAATGGGCTAAAATATCTTTAAAATACACAACATAATAAAAATTATACGGCCTAACCAACACAATGTTTTTAAAAATATTAAGCATATCATGATATAATTTTATACAAGTACAGTATCTCCCAAATGATACCCTTAAAATGCTTGCCAATGCCCTTGTCATGCCACACTTTGACTATTGTAGTCCTGTTTGGACAAATTGCATAAACTCTCTTTCAACTTCACTTCAAGTACATCATAATAGACTTGCTCGTATTCTTTTATCAGCGGATATAAGAACACCTATTAAAGACATGATGGATTCTCTTAACTGGGATAAACTTCATACAAGATGGGAGAAACAACTTTTGATTATTGTGTTCAAGTGTCTTACCCATAATGCACCATCATATTTATTTTCTTATATGCAATCTCTTCATACTCATGGTACTAGAAGCCAAACTTTCAATTCTCTTGTCATTCCAAAATGGAACATAAATCCTGGTAAGAGAACTTTTCACTACAGATCATGTTATGCTTGGAATAGACTCCCCCAAGACATCCGTGGAAACTTTGATTCTGTGACCGTTCATACTTTTAAAAACTGTATTTCAAAATTGTGATTTGACTTAATTTTTGATTTCTTGAATTCCACAAATTTATTATAAAATTTTTTTTTGTCTTTTACTCCCTATTTGATTGTAAAACTTGTACAATGTTATTCTATTACTGTATAATGTAATTATTACTTGACCTGATGTACAATGTAATTACTGTATTTAAGTAACTTTTGCTTCCATGCATTGCTTTTAATTGTTATCAACTTATTTTATTACATTGTGTACTGTAAATTGTCACTCAGGGCCCCCTTGGAGATCAGTACCAGTTACTGAAGGGGCTACCCTGGTTAAAGAAAGAATAAATAAATAAATGAATAAAACAAATAAACTGTGACCGGTGAAATAAAGACAAAGATATGGAGAGGAGAGGTTGCCAACACATCACTCTCAGCAATATTTCAAATTTATTGGGGCTGCAGCTTGCATAATTTTGACTGCTATTTTATCTAGCATTAATATGAGCTTCCAACAACACAATATTCATACAAAATACTAGCAGTTTATAGCATAAACCCTTTTTTGACAAATTAAAAATGTTGTTGCAAATTTCATTTGGTAATATTCCCGATGTGGGGCACTCGAATTTGGAAGTGACAGGGATGTGCGGACAGCAGTTCGAAACTAGGGGTCTTTTGGTGAGAGCCTAGACACCAAAAAACGAGGGTCGTTCAGTGAGAAGGCCCAAAAAAGGTGATCTTTTGTGAGACTGGGGAAAATCTTACCAAAAAAGGGGGTCATTCAGTGAGACTGGGAAAATTTTGGGTAAAAATATAAAAGTTGATACAAAGTTTTCAAAAAAAATTTGTGAGTGCCCCCCCATGTTAAATTATGAATTGACCACATCATGAAATCAAAATATGGACATTCTTAAAATTACAGACATTGACCCCCATGAAATGTGCATACTTTGTGACTGTGTGCTTTTAAAATAGAGTATAACCCTTAAATCCACCAATATCATTGCATGTCATCACACAAATGAAAATCAATTTAACAACAAACTTTGAGAGGATGGCAAAGATATTTCTGTGCCTGTGATATTGTGTATGAGATTGCCAAAACTGTTCAGCCCAAATCACATATCAAATAATCGAAAAGTCAGTTTAAGGTAAGTCACCCAATTTTCCTCCTGACCATTGGTTTCTATTATCGGACAGGAAACTACAGGAATTGAAGTTACAAAAGTCAATGTTAAACATCGCCCCATGTTTTCCTTAACAATTGGTATCTATGGGAAACGTTGTGGGTGAATTTGGTAAGTTTTTCAAAAGTTGCCCAATTGTGCTACAAAATTGCATGTTTGGCAACCCTGATTAGGTGTGTAAAATGGTGCAGTCATGACCTTCTATTAAATGGCCTATTGTTAAAGGTGTCATAACATTTTGTTGTTGCAAATCAAGTTCAGTTCCACCACAGACTCTAATTGTAGCCAGTCTACCATGAATAACAATAATTACGGTTCATAAATAGATTCATCAGGTTTGCAATAAATCAGATTACATGTTCATTTTTCAAAACCAAAGTAGTTAAACTTAACTTTACCTGATTGAAACTGTCAGGTTAGTTAAAGGGCATTTCGTGATCCACAGCCTCATCCCCCCACTTTTCCCAAAAAAAGTTGAGATTTTTACACCACTGGATACCTCTGGTTACATAATGTTTATGTACCAAATATTTCTTGCAGATTAATTTGTTTAGCAAAAATATCGCAAATTTGAATTTCGTTCTGGTGCACCAGAACGAAATTACAACACATTGTCTATGGAGCAGTGTAATACACATAATCATGCATAACTCGCAAACGCAAAATCGGAATCAACTGAAATTTTGGAAATAAGCTTTTTTCGTGGATATCTACTGGAAAATGTCATAAAAAGAGGATGCTAGGATCACGAAATACTCCTTTAAGTCTTAGCTATGAAATGTAATATACTTTACATACGCGGTTTTTAGCAGATAACGGTCAAAAACTAGATCTAGAGAATTGGAAAAATATGCATATTTTCAGCATTCTGGCCATTTATGCTTACTCCCCTAGATTTGTATTATTATGGGCATTTTCAGCTGATCACACCAAAATAAATATTAATAATAGAAGAAGAGCAATAATGCATAAATGATGAATATACAAAACAATGCAAGAAAAATGTCAGTTTGAACAAGAACTTTTCAAAATAAAAAATAAAATATATCAAAAAACACTAAAATTACCCATTTGATTCATTCAATTCTTAAATGAACCCTGTTAAGGATGGGGGTAAGGGTGTGATTTACTGAACAAAATCCTTATTAAAGGTCACTTGTTCATTCTTGTAAGGGTAATTCTTAGTCAGTGGGAGTGGTCTATTAGTAGACACATAATCTGATTGGACAATCGCATGATTTTGGGTGTCGTCTATCAGGCGGTAGACGACCCCACGTCATCATGAGTGTTAATAACGCATAACACGCTCATAGAGGTGTGCGTATGTATCGCGTTGTATGCGTGAGCGCAGGTCGGAATACTCGCACGCCGCTAGTATGTGAAGTTGTAAACAAGTTTCGTTCATTTTAGAAAAGGGGAGTTTTTATGACGGTAACTTAATTTTTCCTTTAAAAAATATTTTACAGTTATTAAAATAATATTTAGCTGACTAAGAATGAGAATAAGCGATAGGAATTTTTATTTTGCCTATCCTCTACCTATGATAGAGCGACAGGCAGGTCCAATATTTTTATCGTAGTATATTGGACCTGCCTGTCGTCTATCACACGGTAGAGGATAGGCAAAATAAAATTCCTATCGCTTATTCTCTAATTCTTTAGTTTAGAGTGCACACATCCTATGTACTAAATTAAGGGAATGCCAACCGAATGTGACAGGTCAGGCATATGGGAAGAGGTCCGGTGTTAGATGTTGGAGGAAAAACGGAACACCCAATGAAAAACCTGCAAGGACGAGCATGGATCGGCAACCAAACTCACTTGTGGCAATGCGAGGAATTGAACACGGGCTGCAGTGGTGAGAAATGAGTAAGAAGACCACTACACTAAGGGACCGTTCATTATTTCCACGGAGGGGGGGGCCGGGAGAATACATGGGGGGTCAGATGGTTTTGTCAGGCAAAAGGGGGGTCAGATGGTTTTTAGTTATTGAAAGGGGGGTCAGATGGTTTTGCATCTCAAAAATGCTGGAGCTTCCGGGGGCTGCGCCACCTGGACCCCCATCCGGAACATTGCCCCTGGACCTCTGACCATTAGATTTGCGCTTTGCATGTCGGCCGACACTTTGGTCCTAGTCCGGACTTAAGTCGGACCTCAACCTGTTTTTCAACTGCCACGGTGTGAATTGACATAAATTTGCACCAAAAGTAAGTAATTTATTATAACATTTTGAAAAAATGGGTCATTGGGTAAAACATTCCAAAAAATGGAGAAAAATTCTAGATTTTGCTTCTAATTTGCCAAATGTACAATACAAATTTGCTGAAATATGAGAATTTTGAACCATATTTCATAAATATACATTTACACTGCCATTTTCGTAATAGAATTTGAAATCCTGTTGTAATAAGGAGATTTGTACCCTCTGATACTGATAACATTTAGTATAATAGTAACGTGCGTTTTCCTCAGCCCGGGTGTCCGTGCAAAATATCAACATTTCTGTTGGAAAATAAGAAAAAAAGTCTCCCACTGATGAGTAAAAAATAAAACAACAACAACAAAACCCAAAACGTGCAGGTCGTTGTAGTCCCTTGAAAGAAAGGTGGTAAATCGGAACAAGTTGAGTTTCTTTAAGAAACTACTCTCTAAATGTAAAAGAGTGAAAATTTCACTCGGAACTTGGAGTGATTTCATTCTCACTCTATTCGAGCGGTTAGTCGTTCTTTTAGAGTGAAAAAAAGCTTCTACTCGGTCAATGTAGATTCACTCCTTACAGAGTGATCCAAAATTACCGCTCAATTTCAGAGTGAAATTACAATCACTCTTTCTTGGAGTGAATCCACAGTTCGTACAGCCAATCAGAAAGCCGGATTTTCACGCTGAGAGCCACGAAAAAATTGTGATTATTCATTCGGCGAATAGTCGTTGCAGCAATGGCGGTGGAGTTGTCATTAGCAGTTTGGCGAAGAAATAGCCAATATTTTCGTTGGTAAGTATACTTTGAACTATTTTATTTATGTTGAATCATTGCAGATTGTAATCGACAACTAAAAATCTGATGTTACTGTCTCAAAGGTGATAATTGTAGGGGAGAGCGGGGAGTGTTCGCCCTATTTTTTTCTGACCAGCCTAGCGATGTCAATTTTAAGGTTAGGGATGACCTGATTAGCCCATGTGAAAGCCCCATGTCTTAGCTATATACGGCCACAATCCCAGAACTATAGGGCTTACAATAGCAACAGGATAGAGCAAACAAAAAAGTTTTGCAAAGTGGCGAACTTGCCCCATATTGGGGCAGGTTCGCCCATATGGTGGGGTAAGTTCACCCTAATCCCCAAAAAAGGTTTAAACATTGCATAACAATAACATATTCAATGCAAACATTTAGCAAGGGTATACAGGGCATTCATTCTCTTCTGGGGAGTCACTAAATTTGTTGCAGGGTCGGGTCAGGGTAAAATGTAGGGGTCTAAAGTGAGTTTAAGCGTATCATGTTTACAACTTCGGGAGATTATGGATTAGGAAATAAACGGTGGTATGAGCAATACTGATACCACATAACTTAAAAAAACATGCTTTTCAGTTGTTTTACCTTGTTTAATGGTATAATTATCAATATTTTACATAATACGCGGATGGGGCAGGTCCGCCCTCCAGTTTGGAGGTAAGTCCGCCCGGGAAAGATATAGGGCGAACATGCCCCATCCTCAAAAAGGGCTTAACGTGCCCTTTGTGCACATTTTTGTATTTTCTTAAGGGTATGCAAAATACAAATCGAATAAGGAGTTTATAACTGCATTTAATCTTTGACAAATCCCATATGTTCCCAATACAGATTTCCATTAAAACCATCTGTATTTATGTATCAATGATAATACAACATTATTAATGCAAGAAAAAGTTACGTTTTGGTGTAAATTTTTTGTTTTGGCTGCAGTTCGATGAACACTGCCCTATATATCACGTAGCTAATATGAGAAGTTTAAAATGACATTTGTCACCTAATTTTGCCATCACCAAATTCCCCGATAGCCGTAGTGCTGAGAAACAAGGGGTGGGTGAACCTACCCCTAGGGCGAACACTCCCCGCTCTCCCCTACCCATGAAGCTTCTTCATTTGTTGAACACATTGATTCACATTGTCGGTCCGGCATTACGGTAGCACACTCATGCACTGCTATGCATACCTGGTACATGTATTACTTCATAAACCTGTAAATGATTGAGTGTACTTGTGTAATAATTGTAATGTTTGTTATACTGCGTCAGCCCTTTTATTGTTAGTATGTACCCGATCACATCTCCGAGTCCGATGCGCTAGTCATGCTATACATACCAGTAGCCACAGGATCACATGCAGCAAGGCCAGGCCATACCTAGCTAGGCTTAGGCTATAGGGTCAGGCCAAAGCATAATCCTGTTATCTCTGACCAGTCTCTAATTTATCATGTTTATATACTGCAGCACATTATATCTGCATGTGTGATGCCAAAAGTCAGAGGACTATAGGCCTCTAGCTAGGCTTAGGCTATAGGGTCAGGCCAAAGCATAGGCCTGTTATCTCTGACCAGTCTCTAATTTATCATGTTTATATACTGCAGCACGTCTATCTGCATGTGTGATGCTAGGCCCATAGTCCCACGTCACTAAGCTTTTAATCATGCCAAAATTACCATTTTAATCTTAATTAACATGTAATAACACTTATTGTGTTGTAATTCCTTTGCTCACAAAAATACATGAATGAATGAACATTTTGTGCCTATTTCTGTGATTATTTTTTGTCAGTCTCATTCACTTCTTTATTTCAGAGCTATTAACTCAAAAAGAGTGGTTTTCCACTCCTCTTTGGAGCTGTATGAGTGACCACTCCTTTTGGAGTGAAATTCACTCTCACTAAAGAGTGATTTTATTCACTCTTTTTTTTCGAGTGAATTTCCTCACTCTTTTTGAAGAGTGAATTTCACTCTAAAAGGAGTGGTCACTCATACAGCTCCAAGGAGGAGTGGAAAAACCACTCTTTTTGAGCTGTTTTTCACTCTTTCACATTTAGAGAGTACATCTTAATGGACAAAACCATTTCCTTTTCAGGGAGATGACCAAAAATTAAGGGTTCTGAAGGTTTAAAAGTAGGGAGTCTCCTGCGAAAAGAGGGAGAGTTGGCAGCTCTGTCATCATAATACTAATAGAAATTCACCCTTTCAGAAATTATATTATGGTTGTGTGATGGACAAATGTGCAGTGACTGCCACTGAGTAGTGAACACACACAAACCACAGCCACCCTAGCCCTATGGATGGGGTGTACATGTCTGTGTGCATGTTTTCTCTCTTTCAAGAGTTTAATGAATTAGGAAGTTCCATGAAAGAAATTTTAGATATTTTATATGGTCAAAATATTAATTATCAATTATTTCATTAAAACAATAACAGTAATGATTCTGGGAAGTGACAGATAAATCTAAATAATTTTGTGGATATGTTGAATATCAAAAAATTTTGAATCAAATTTGAGATCTATTTTGACATTTTTAGATAATCATTTCACATTTACATGGATCTAATTGGACCTGTGTCCAAGTTTGGGCCGAACCGAGTCTGTTTGTGTCCGGCAAAAAGTGGACTTGAGTCCGATCGATACATCACCCCATAGGCATAGATCCCCCAATATTTTGCCAGGGGATGCTCCATACAATCATCCCCGCCAATGTTGACGCCTGAATATAGGTTTCTGACCACATATGTGCCCATTTTAGCCCCAAAAGTGCAAATTTCCGTATGCGCTTGCAGCCAGCATTTATTCCACCTTTGCACCATATTTCATCAGTCAAAATATCAAAAATTTTTTTTTTTTTCCCGCGCATTTGTACCATAAACATATTTTGTCGCCAAAGGGTGCTGGATTCACTATACTTCAAGAATTTTTTCCAACCCCATCCCCCCCATGTCAAAAAGAAATCTACGCCACTGTACATCACTGATTTATAAACTACTTTTTATTCATTTTAATATACAATGTACTGATGAAGAAGATTTTGCAACTCATTCATTTTACACCAAGGGGGCTATGTACTGCATCCAGTATCAACATGTATGAGAAGTTGATGCATACTTACAATTTAAGAGATTGAAAATTAATAAATCAGCTTGATAGTTTATTAAACGCATTTGATTTTTTATATTCTGTATGATTGAATTAAATTACAACTTAAAAAATGAAATAAATTCGTTTTACAGCCATTTTACATAAAACTAATGAATTTTGATCCCAAGTTTCCAAACCTGCCACTTGAAAGATTGTTCTTGGTGCAAAAAAACTGTAGTCGTATGGATAATATCACTGTGGTTTGTTCAGGGACCTGTGGTATTGAAGTACATGTACATGTACTACTAGCTGGAGCACAGGGTGGCAGTTTGAACCAAAAACTGTTAGAAAAATAAATTAACAAACTAATAATAAAATAAAATAATAAAATAAATAAACAAGTTAAAAAATACCCTGTGGAGTTCTACCTAGTTGAAGGTATATGAGGATGTGCCACAATTTTGGGGTCTTTTTCAGCGATTTTGGTATATTGATGGGTGGCTATTCAGTAAAGACCACTATTTGGAGAAAAGTGGCCAATTACTGCAATTAAGGTAAATTTAGGTGCTTTTTGTGAAAAATTGGTATACTGATAGCCGGGTGGCAAAAACAGTAAAGGCATAATTTGTCAGCCTGATATGTGGCAGTGACGTGATGCGTTGAGGCAGCTGATCCATGCGCGCATCTATTGGCGTCATTGCGCTTTGTGCATACGTCAGGTGGGGGGTCACATGATTTTCATGTAGCTCGGAGGGGGGTCATATGGTTTTATTATCGGAGAAGGGGGTCATATAGTTTTCGGCAGTGACTTTCTGTCTGCTCCCGCCCCCCCCCCCCTCCGGTTTCTGTCTGCTCCCGGCCCCCCCTCCGGTAGAAATAATGAACGGTCCCTAAACCGTCCCAGATCAAAGGACTGGTGTTTGTGTGTTTGGGATTGTGTATCAGTGTTATTTATTCTTTGGTTCACCTCAAATTCTGCACAGTGGCGTAGCTACAGGTTGTGGTGCCCAGGGCTAAGGATACATAATGGTGCCCCCTCCCATAGGGCCTACCACTAATTAATTTTGGTCTTTCAAATGATTTTGTGCTGAAATGCACAATTTTGACTTTCATTGCTTGGAGGGGGTGCAGAATCGATGCTAAATTGGGCAATTCGGCACCCCCTAAGGCATGTGCCCCCTTCAATGGTTCAACAGGGATGTTAATTTCACCCTTGTATGTGTCACGTGTGTGCACTCTCTGCACGATTAACTGAACGTGCACGATTCTTTACTGCGACCAGCGAAATATGCACCAACGTCACTACTGGACTTAAGGCAAACAAATGAAGAGCTTTGTTGCAAAAGCCCTTACATCCACTTTTTGAATTTGAAAAGTATTACTTGTTCGATTTGATTCAATTTGGGTTTGGATTAAGTGTTGATGAATAGAAACTAAGAGAATAGGTTTGGTACCATTTTCAAGCCTTTCTATTTTGTAAGTTCTTTAATATTGCACCTTATGTGAATGTAAGGGCTTCTGCAAGAAAATAAATTTACACCTTTTCTAGAAATCACCTTTGCAATCAAATGTGAGCCCATTTGTTTGCACTACCAGGTACTCTATGTAACTTGACTAATGCTTTCATATTCAAAAAGGAAAATTGAAATATCTCATTTACTTTTATTAATTATTATATTGATTTTTATCAAACATAGTGACCCCTTTTGGTTTTAATAGTTAAGTACCGTACATTCAAAGCTTCAATTATACATCAACAAATTATTTTCCTAAAATTTGATTGTATTCATTTTAAGTTTGCATTTCTGGAATTCCCTAAAATTTCCCAAACGGGAAATAAATGATATCTCCAAAAGGGAAGGTGGTATGAAGGTCAAACAACAACCAAAATGTGTATTTTTACCCACACTATAATGTCATGCCAATAACTTAACTAAATATATTTTGATATTTAAAATGCTCCTTCACTATAATTATGTGCATCAAATGTAATCCCAGCTGGCATGGGTATTTAAATGTATTTTTACATAGTGTTTTATTAAGTATGTTGTATACATGTGCAATTCTATCTTATTATCTGTATTCCATATTTAATTTTAATGTATGTGTTTTTAAAAGATTTTGATGTATTTTGTTTGACCCCTGGGCACCCCTGAAAAACAGTGCTTGCACTGATGGGGTTTCCCCAGGCAAAATAAGAACTAATAAAATAAAAATAAAATAAAATATAGAGTATACTTGCTCACTTCGTATTCATGAGTTTTTTATTTGTTTATTGTACACTAGAGGGAGCTAAACGCTGGCAGATTGCAATGTGCCTGATCTTGTGTAGAACAGTATAAAGAACAAAACTATAATGTACACTGTAAAGCAGTGTGTTGCTGCATCGGAAAGCGATCAAAATTAAAAAGGGCATGTTTTTGGATACATTATACTATGTTCCAATTGATCGTACATGTATGGAAGCTTATGCCAACCTGTACATGAAAAAGTATAAGAAATGATGATAAAATGCAGTTGAAGCCTTTTTAGCATTTTTAAAGGGTGTATAGATCTATGGGATTTGAAAAAGAATCAACCTACATCAAATATTGCAGGCTGTACAATTAGGGCATTTCATTTACTTTGATTAGTATGTTGAAAACAAACGACTTTCTCTACGCCGCTTCAGCCATTTCAATGCAATAATACTTTTTTTTCAAATACCGTAAAGTTTGTTGTCAGTAGAATATTCAATCAAAACTTATTATCATATAGGCCTAAATATTACACTTGTCAATTTACCATGGAAATGGTTGGAATGTTCTGGTGTGGGCTTATTTACCTTGAAGTGTGTAATCTAAGGAAAAGAATACTGAACTAAACCTGGGAAAAGCGGGGGAAGAAATAGTTTGAAAACATGTATTGTTATGTGTTTTACGGTCGTCACAGGAATTGAAATTAATTTTCAAAACAAGTTTCTAGTCTAGTGCTCTGGTATTCGTACATTTATTGTGTGTACAAACCGTGACAACATAAGATGTTTTGAACTTTAAGTAGACAAAGATAAACTTTTTTTAAAGGAAATCTTGACAAGGTCGGTCTTGTCTCACCATATCATCTTAACCAATCACAGACTTACACATCTGTGAAGGCGTAATGGTTCATTCTAGAAAACCAGGCGGTTTAGGACATGTGACACTTAGTGACTTATGAGGCTTACAAAACTACAAGGCTGACATCCTATTCAAAATAGTTGGTTAGCATTTACAAATTGAAAAACAGCCTACTAATTGCACCCAACTATTTTAGAATAACATAATTTTGCTTCGACAACAGTTTTCCAAAGTGTTCCTACATTGATTGATGGGGAGAGGGGAAGGTTAAATCATTTGTAGATGTCATGTTTGTTCATAAACAAAATACACGTCATTTCCATGATCATTGAAAATTCTGCACGGAATTGCGACAAAGTGTACCAAGTGTTCCAAGTACTTTTTTCCAAGTTTGTAGGTTAAACCTCAAATATTCAGTTCTACATTCTCTCTCCTGTTCAGTGCTATCACGTCATTCCTAATTTGATAAAATGCAAATAGGCGATAGCGCTGTAAAAATATTATAGATTTAATTTGCAATGGATAGGTATGTTGCTTTAATCTATAGCATAATAAAAAGTGTAGGTGTTTTGTTTGTGGGACTATTAGTACTGCCAAATGATATATCAATGTCAATTTTAATTTGCAGGTGTCCTTTTGTTTAACAAAGTGATTTATTGCCCAGTGGATCATGACATTTAATACTCAAATTATTTTTCTTTCTTATTTTTCAATTATGTTGCTCTTTAATACATTTCAGCCTGGTTCTAAGCCGCACTCACGTACAACCAAAAATATTTTTAAGTAAATTATTTTCAATTGTGTTGAATTTTCAGAATAGAAGGAACTTGCATTGGCAGCAGTTAGAGAACCATGTTCTTATTAGTTTTCATACTTTCTTCTTTTCTCTATACTTGCTTCATTAAAAAACAAAAAGCTTTCGGTATTTACGACAGATGCCTCAAAAATCAACCAACTTCTCGCATTGCAAATGCACATCCCATGAAAGTGCATCAGAATCGTTTGCTTGCATATCTTAACCAACCGTCTCACATGCTCAGGAAATAAATGAACACATTCATGCGTCCATTCCCTAGCTCCTTCATGCTAAATGTGAGATTTTACCTTTACTAGATTGTTTCACAATCATATTTGTTCCAAAAACAGCCAAAATCTTAATTTATGGAAGAGTTAAAGTGTGTTCTTCTTTAGCAAATCAGTGATCATCCCTTAACCCTATGAGAACTACCTGCTGATTGGTCAAAAAGAAGTTTTCATTATCAATTGGACCAATCAGCTACATTGTTAGAATAATTTCACCATGCAAAAAAACTGGGGTGAATTATTTGCAAAGCTTCATTCTGATTGGTGATTAAAGTGAAGATATCATGTAATTGACCAATCAGAGGCAATGTTAGATCGGCAGGTAGTGCTCAGGGGGTTAATTAAGTTACAGCCAAATATTCCCAACAAATACATTTCTTTAGTGCTTAATCTTTGCATGTAGCATAAAGGATGTTGATCTCATGAGACTCTGTGCCAGCCATTTGCTAAATATATTATATTATTACGAGAATCGATTCAGTGATTCTCGTTGAATCTGAGGCCCTGCCCACCATAAAACCCTTTGACCCACCACAACACCCCTTGACCTTTAGCTCATCATGACACCGAATGACCCACCATGACACTCCTTGATAATCCATGATACCCCTTGATGTGCCATGTTACCCTTTGACTCACCATGAGCCACCATGACACCCCTTGACCTACCCCTATGCCCCTTATCCCACCATGACACCCATTAGTCTCCCAAGCTATGATACCCATCAGAGGATGTTTAAAGACATTCCCACAACCCAATGGGGTTTCTGACCTTGTATGTCTGGCTTTTGTACACATGTGGTATAGTTGATCATACCTTGCATTGGGATTGTGTGCAAATATCTGGTGTTTTCATCCTATTATTTAACATTCAAAACATCGAGACTTAGGAATAAAATTAATGCAGTGGGACAATATGAATGTTTCCTGTAAGAAAATCAAATATCAGTCCTAAAGTCTCAACTATTAGCTCGTTGGCTGCAGTTTTAAAATTACCATTTTGTGTGTGTAGCAATGGGGACTTTGCCTTTAAAATTAGGTTATATTGATCAAATTTCCCAATCATAGTGCATTGTAGGAATGCCTTTAAGCCTCCTCTGGATACCCATTGGCCCATTCTGACATACCATGACCCACCCTGACACCCCTTCACCCATCCGCCTTTCCCTCGACGCACTCCCCTTGCCCAAAGATGGCACCTCTGGACCCACCATGACACCCCTTGACCTACCCCGATGCCCCTTATCCCACCATGACACCCATTCTCCCACCATGATACCCATTGGCCCATCCTGACATCCCATGACTCACCATGACACCCAATTATGCACAGCAATTATGTACTTCCATCTGCATCAAGTAATGCACGGTTATCTCAAAATGAGATTCTCTCCGAAAAGGCATGTTGAGTTTGCACCTATGGCCGCCTTTCATATGCATGCTTAATTAAGCGCCAAAAAATGCACTTGTTGTACATGCCTATGCAGGGAGATCTTTTGGACCAAGATGGTGGATCCATGCAATAGTATAACCCACACTGTGATCTGCATCTCTGAAGTGATCATACTCCTCATAGTGATTGCGTTATGCACATATCAAATGCAGCCCCGGCCCCTGGGGACCCGGGGATGGTCCGGGACTTGACCCCATGTGACCCGGGATTTGACTCAAAATGTGTCCCGGGGAGCCGGGTGTTGGCCGGGACTGGTATAAGACTTGACGTCGGCCAAAACCCCGGGAAATTGGGCTGGGACTTTACCCGGGGAGGGCCGGGATTATGTCGTAACTTACCCGGGGTTTTCCAACCAGTAAAATGGGCTGTGAACATTGCCGAGGTTTGCTATTAAGGATGCCCGCATTTATGGGCTGGGGAATCCTATCACTTGGCGGACTTGAGCCGTGGATGTATATTAATAATCCACTGAGTCACCACATTAATGTTAGTGTTCATGTAAATCCATTCCAAAAACAAAATCTTGGCTGTTGTTTCCAAATTTTGCAGTAGGCCATGTATCTGCTATTTAGCGGGGCTCTAAAGTTATCATGTTTAACCAGACCACACTGGCTTCTTGACATGCACGTGCAAGCGAGAGCCCGCTATACGCTTATTTATGTATTGGGTTTTTTTATGTTATTGTTTTAAAGTTTTAACCACCCGTCGATGGTAAAGTTTTAAATTATTAGGCCTACACTCAAAAACAAAACTGACCGTGATAATAAAAGAATCCATGATACTTTTGTGACATCTGCGATCGACTGCTACATGGCCATAATACTTAACAGAAGACTATACTACAGGTAATGTACATGTACTTTATAAATTATCGAGCTGTATTTTTCTTCTTATACAAATAATTAAAGGTGTATGATATAAAAATTGAATTCAATGTCTTGTGTTAATCCCGGGGTGTTAATATACAGATTTTCAAAACTAATATATTTTCATGTTGGCGCGTTTAACAACATCATTAATCAAAAATCGTTGAAAGGATGTTTTAAATAATATCCCAAATGGCAACATCGTGAAACAAAATATTAATAACTTGCGCCAACAGTCTGATAGATGGCCATCTGATTTTAAACAAGGTAGGCCTATTTGGATGGGGTATGAGCCTTTACAGAATAGCCTCATTATCATTGAAGTTGCATTTTGGATTGACATCAAAAGGCCTATAATATTATGTGCTTAAAATGTTTGTGCAAAGATCGAATATTCGCCACTCCCGTATCCTTGACAGATGTAAATGCAGTGATCTGTTTCTTTCATATCTTTGATGTTTTAATCATATAGACCTACATGTAGGCCCTATATCAATATGATATTCCTGGTTTTCCGACCCGCCATTCGTGCCTCGTAATATTTAAAACAAGCATGCATATTATAGTGATGGCACACATGGATCCCCTCTTGTCCCGTTCCCCGTGTCACTGTAAAGCATGAAAAATATACAAAATGACCCACTCTTGTCCCGTTCCCCGTGTCACTCTAAAGCATGAAAAATATACAAAATAACTACGTGGGAACTTCGGGTGACTGGGGGCCGACTATGCAACGTAAAATTCCTTCGACCGGTGTGCTCGTCCGAAAAAAAGGGTCGCTAGACATAATAGACGTTAATCAGAAAGTGGAAACAGTAGGCCTATAGCAGTCTGACATTTGAATGTGAGACACACTTCAATATAGTTCGAATATGAAAAACACTCAAGTCCGAATCTGAAACATGGATCTAGTTTCCTTCTAACTTACTTTACGTGTGTTCATAATCGGACTTACGCTCGGCCGGATTAAGCAGCGTTTTTGCTAAACCATTAATGCTCTCAGCCTATATTATTTGTCTTTCTCAGTTCCTTACATACTCAGCAACATTTTAGTCTTAAATGGGCATCCAGTTGGGTTCATTAGTGTCCACTGAAAACCCACCCAATGATACACCAAAATCACTGAAATGTACCCCAAAACTGTGGCAAAATAGAGGGTATATCAAATTGTTTGATTCCATGCTATGTAAACTGTGCACGCCGAGGCCCGCATGCGTTGATACTCAAACAATAAAACAAGTAGGCCTAGACCTATACATATAGGAAGGAAAGAAAAGAATTACGCTGCTCTGCGCTAGTGACGAGAATCTAGGTAGCCTAAATTGTTTATCGCTTTTTTGATGTTCCGCAACAAGGTGAGTATTTGCAATGGAACACACATATAGGCCTATATTTGAAGCGTTTTAATCCACCCAGCATGTCCAGAGCTCCGCAGTCCATTGAAGACATAGGCTACCTGCCGAGTTTTGAGCCCGCATGACAAGATTGTCGCGATAATAAAACCATGTTAAGATCCAGACCTATATCCGATGCTCAGGGCCGGGGAACTTGGGCCGAGGAATACCCGGGGTTCGCATCGGTTTGCATCGGATTTTCGCCCGGGGCCGGGAGTGGCTGAGAGTTTTGCCCGGTGGGTCCGGGACTGGCCAGGTGTTTACCCGGGACTTGAACTTTTAAACCCAAAATCCACGGCCCACGACCCGGCCATCCCCGGGTCCCCAGGGGCCGGGGTTGCATTTGATATGTGCATTACTGGTGTCATCAATTTTCCTGTGATGTTATTTAATCGCTAACTGGGTCAAGAATGTAAACAAACAACATGTGAGTTCATGGGGAGAACACAATGTGCACAAACACCATAAACTGTAATTCTCCTCCATTCTGTCTCTTTTTCACCCAAGTTTCCACAAAAAAATAATTGCATGTTTTTGTTTCACCTTGGTTTGATCCAGTTACAAAATACAAAAGAAATGGAAAAACAAGATGCTATTTGAAAAGAATCTCTGTTTTGTCTTTTCATTTGTTCTCCTATCTATAGAACACAGACTCTCTACAAAGACTGCCTCCAAAGAAAAGCAAAGCAATCAAGGTGGAATGGAGTCACAGAACTCGAACAAAGAGAGCGACATCGAATACTGAATGAGATGTGCAGAGGTCAAACAGACAGAGCAGGCCAAGAGAACCAACAAGACATGAAACCCCAAGAACACAGGAAATGCCTCACTAGTCTGGTAAGACACGGATGAAGATGACATGCTTGTGCACCTCTATGGCTGTGCCAAACAAGGACAGTGGCTCAGTGGCGGATCTAGAGCCGTCAGGTGGGGGGACAATTTTAGAAAAAAATTAAATAAAATGCAAGAAATGGCCTTGGAGCGACCATCGCGCCACGCATGCGCAGCGCAGGGGGGTGTCGGAGGGGTGATGTGACCCCCTCAGCAGTGGCGTAGCTGGGATTTTTTCCAGGGGGGCCCAAATCCACCAAACATCCAGTGTGCAAAAACACCATGAACTGTGTAGTTCTCCTCCGTCCATTCTGTCTCTTTTTCATCTAAGTTTCCACAAAATAATAATTGCATGTGTACTCTTTTGTTTCACCTTGGTTTGATCCAGTTACAAAATACAAAAGAAACGGAAAAACTAGATGCTATTTGAAAAGAATTTCTGTTTTGTCTTTTCATTTGTTCTCCTATCTATAGAACACGGACTCTCTACAAAGACTGCCTCCAAAGAAAAGCAAAGCAATCAAGGTGGAATGGAGTCACAGAACTCGAACAAAGAGAGTGACATCGAATACGGAATGAGATGTGCAGAGGTCAAACAGACAGAGCAGGCCAAGAGAACCAACAAGACATGAAACCCCAAGAACACAGGAAATGCCTCACTAGTCTGGTAAGACACAGATGAAGATGACATGCTTGTGCACCTCTATAGCTGTGCCAAATAAGGACAGTGGCTCAGTGACGGATCTAGATCCATCAGGTGGGGGACAATTTTAGAAAAAAATTAAATAAAATGCAAGAAATGGCCTCGGAGCGACCATTGTGTCGCGTGTGTGCGGCGCAGGGGGGTGTCGGAGGGGTGATGTGACCCCCTCAGCAGTGGCGTAGCTGGGATTTTTTCCAGGGGGGCCCAAATCCACCAAACATCCAGTGTGCAAAAACACCATGAACTGTGTAGTTCTCCTCCGTCCATTCTGTCTCTTTTTCATCTAAGTTTCCACAAAATAATAATTGCATGTGTACTCTTTTGTTTCACCTTGGTTTTATCCAGTTACAAAATACAAAAGAAACGGAAAAACTAGATGCTATTTCAATGGAATTTCTGTTTTGTCTTTTCATTTGTTCTCCTATCTATAGAACACAGATTCTCTACAAAGACTGCCTCCAAAGAAAAGCAAAGCAATCAAGGTGGAATGGAATCACAGAACTCGAACAAAGAGAGCGACATCGAATACTGAATGAGATGTGCAGAGGTCAAACAGACAGAGCAGGCCAAGAAACCAACAAGACATGAAACCCCAAGAACACAGGAAATGCCTCACTAGTCTGGTAAGACACAGATGAAGATGACATGCTTGTGCACCTCATAGCTGTGCCAAATGACAGTGGCTCAGTGCTGTGCCAAATAAGGACATCCCTCATCTGGGGACAGATCCATCAGGTGGGGGACAATTTGAGAAAAAATTAAATAAAATGCAAGAAATGGCCTCGGCCTCGGGCGACCATCGCTGCGTGTGCAGGCGGCGCAGGGGGTGTTGAGGGTGATGTGACCCCTCAGCAGTGGCGTAGCTGGGATTTTTTCCGGGGTAAGCCTGTATGGGGCGGGGGCCCAAATCCACCAAACATCCAGTGTGCAAAAACACCATGAACTGTGTACATGTAGTTCTCCTCCGTCCGTTCTGTATCTTTTTCATGTTTTTCTGTGCCAAACAAGGACAGTGGTTCAGTGGCGAATCTAGAGCCGTCAGGTGGGGGGGTGGCAATTTTAGAAAAAAATAAAATAAAATGAAAGAAATGGCTTACGCAGGGGGGTGTCTGATGTGATGTGCCCCCCTCAGAAGTAAGAAACTTTTAAAAATGAAGACCTAATTGAAGCGATTTGGTGGACCATTTTGGCCATATGGAGTGCTCATCTAAATAAGGGTGAAATAAGGCTCCGAAAGTGACTGCGCTGGTGATCTACCAATGAATTACTTCTCTTAATTATAGGTTAATGAACGCGTATTACTTGTTGGGAGAAATTAGACAAAATAAATGCAGCGCTGATGTTGATGCGTCTAATGCACGAGCCCCGAAGGGAGTGCATTAGACGATCAACATCAGCTTTCAAGTGCATTATTTTGTCTAATTACTCGAGAAATACAAGTTCATTAACGCTATTTCATACAAAAAAAAAAAAAAACATGTGATTTTTACCTTTTTTATAACAAAATTATCACTAAAAATATTGGAAAATAGAACCAAATATAAATGCATCAACCCGCCCGAAAAAAGAATCAATCCTACGCGACGCGAACGTGCACGAAACACTGCGCGTAGTACCAGGGTTGGCGGTTAAAACCGCCCGGTTTAAACCGGCGTGGTTAAAACGGTTAAAACCAGGTTTTAACGCCTAGTTTTGACCGCTAAAAAGTGGTCAAAACTGGTCAAAACCGGTCAAAACCATTTTGATGCTACAAAATCAAATAAAATAAAGGAAAAAGACTGAAAATTAAGCTCACTTGACATTATATTTTAATACAAACAATCAAAAATGTTGCCAGTATCATACAGGTGCAACAAACAAACAAATTGATATCAGTATTGGAAATCTCAAAATAATTAATTATTTTATTTTTATTTCTAATTTTCTCCTTTAAAATAACTTTCAACTACTTCTACTTGCCATTTTCTGACTTTAATAATATCAACAATAATGATAAATAAACAAAGAGTACAACTCCACCTTCACTTATTTATAAAATCAAATATTCTTGTGAAATAATTAAATGCCCGCCCTAGTCAAAACGAGTCAATAGTTGCTTGTAATATTTCAAACTAAATAAAGAAAATAAAAGATAATTAATAATTAATAATTAAAAGTCACCTCATCCCTTTTTCAAAATCTTCAACAGGAAACTAATAATCAAGTGCGAAGGGCCTTAGCTAGATTAGCCTAATTATCAAATTTTAAAAGCAATTTAAAAAGCCTTTTGTTTTAGTTTTCTAATTAACATGTCCATGAGTGAGGCTAAGTTATTTGGCACATTTTTGCAATTCTTCCTCAACTCATTACTGTGATACAATAACCTATCAACATGTCTTACATGAAGCTTTTAACTTCAGTAGGCCTTGTCAGTGAAATCTTCATTGAAGTCCAGTGCGGCTGTTGCTGTTAAGAACTTGGCTTTTGAAGGGACTTTTTTTATATTTTAAAATTAATGATTTATTAATTAATTAATTAATTAATCATATTATTCTATTATTATTTGACATACTTGGCAGTGGGGTTTGACCCCCACCCTTTTTATTTTACCCCCACCCTTTTTATTGAGGCACCCTTTATATTGAAAATTCCTGACCCCCACCACTTTTTGCTTTTCCCCCTATTTGTATACATTGGTGAAGTCACAGGCAATTTGGTTCGAAGTAAATCAAGTCTATCATCACACGGATGTAAACATGCATCAAATGGAATTTTATCTTACGATTTGCTGGCAGTGGTTTTGCACTTATTCTTGTGGTTTGGCACTTGTTCTTGAAAACTAGGATGATTTTATCATTCAATGAAAATATATTGTAAGCTGACACTCCCCCCCCCCTTTTTATTTTACTCCCACCCTTTATCAATCCACCCTTTTTACCAACAAAGTTTAAACCCCCACCCTTTTAAGGATTTTCCAAATTTCCAAGTGGCACCCTTTAAAAAGGGTGCCCTGCCAACAGTGTTTGAGTAGTAATTATAGTTATGTTAATATACCTGTATACATGTAACATCAACTTCATTGAACTCAGAATACAAATTAGGTTTTGACCAGATTTGGCCAGTTTTGACCGGTTTAAACCTGGTTTTAACCGCTTTGTGGACAAAACAGGTTTTGACCGGTCAAAAGTCCAACCCTGCGTAGTACGCAGAGTGCAATTAGACACAATCAATGCATGGTTTGGATTTTTCTAACGCTTGCTCTGATTGGTTCTCGCTATCGAAGAGTGTATGAATGCATATAATCATGAGCTGCCCATTATGCACAAGGCACAGAGTGAGCAAAGTTCATCGTGCGCACCAGCGTGGTATTTGCATTTCGGGCATGGATGACTCAAATACCAGACCTAATATTGATTACTAGGTGATGTCTCAGGAAAAGGTCTACAGATTATTGTGCATGGGCGTTGTAGGGCGCTTGTGGAAAGTGATGTAGCCTATTATCAGGAGTCGCCAGCGGGATGACTTTTCAATTTTGCATTCTGCATTCTATCTTTTTTATCAACAATCAAAATTTTATTCAAAATACAACAGCAACAGCAACAACAACAACACAACAACAATAACATAATAAATACTCGTTTGAATGAGGAGATGCTCAAAAGGCCTGAAACAAACACCTCCTTAACATATATCAGCCTAAGTTGCATAATTTACCTAATAAAACATGATACTAGTACCACAGAGGAGTAAGATAAGACAGAGCGCGTACCACCGGTCAAAGTCTCCGCCTCATCCGATAATGAGGGCCGATTGTTCCATGAAATGCGACAGGCGAGACTGCTACGCAATTACCGCATATTTTCATGGTCTATTGCGTAATCGCGAAAAGCATAACGCTCTATACGCTGGCACGCATAGCGCTGGCGTGATTGTTAGACACAGCACGATCGAACAATCGGCCCTCATGAATATGCGAGAACTGGTAGCATACAATACACGGGGACTTTGACTGGTGGTACGCGCTCTGTCTTATCTTACTCCTCTGTGACTAGTACATACACACCCCCACCCCATACCCCATACATACATAAAAAACTAAGCAAAAAAATAAATGAGTAAAGAACATGACCAAAAGTGTAAGACAAATTAAGATTTCATAACATAATCACTTAAAAGTATTATTGCACAAAGTTCAACCCTGTATATCCTTAAGGGAACTGGAATGAGCGTTTATGGCGTTTAGACAGTATTTTTGTGGGACATGAGAGCACATCAGACATATCGAATTGCATTCTGAATACGAAGAATGTCTTTCTGATATCAAATAATTTTCATTTTATGAAATTTACGATATAATACAAATTTTATGACAAATTAATAAAATTTGATATTTTTCACATTTTTGAGATATAAGAGTCCTCGAAGTAAATTTTTATAAATTTAATGATATATTCTTAAAGTGTATGTAGCTGGGAGGAAAAGCCGACAATCAATTGAAAATTTTGACCTTTCATATTGAAGATATGGATTTTTTCCCCAAAAGACCTATTTTTGTTGGTATTTTGGGGAAAAAATCCATATCTTTAATACGAAAGGTCAAAATGTTCAATTGATCGTCAGCATTTCATCCCACCTACATACACTTCAAATATAAATAATCAGATTTATAAAGTTTACTTCGAGTACTGTTAAATATCAAAAATATCAATTTTTAATGATTTGCCATAAAATGTGTATTACATTGCAAATTTCAAAAAATCAAAATTATTTGATATCAGAAGGACATTCTTTGTATTCAGAATGCAATTTGATATGTCTGATGTGCTCTAATGTCCCACAATAAATACTGCCCAAACGTTCATACCCCTTCCCTTAATAAACACAGATATGTAAGACCTTATTGGTTAAGAATTAAAGAAACAGTGATGAGAGGAGAGAGAGGGGGAGAGAGGAGAAGAGGGGCAGAGAGATGGAGAATCCATACAATATGCAATACCATACGATTATTATCAATAAGCCTGGCAAAATTGTCTATTTGGGCCCCGCCCCATCTCTCCCCCCAAGTGCAGGGAAATTTGGTCAATTTGGGCCCCCGCCCCATACAGGCTTGCCCCCTTTGGAAAAATCCAAGCTACGCCGCTGAGCACGGCGCTAGTTCGCTTGTTCTCGAACGCGTTGTGAACAATTCAATAGGGCATCATATGGAGCAAACTGCAACTTTTAAACTGGCATCTTCCTTGAGTTTTTGGATCGTTGTGTGTTTATTTCTTGAACAATTTCAACAAAGAAGGTCTTAAATTCGAACCAAAAGATGTAGCTATTGGCTGCTGGTTCGAATTATGACATATCTGTCTTTGTTTAGGATATACAAGGGGTGAACATAACAGGTACCTTAATTATTTGGCTTACTGTAGTATAAATGCTAGGAAATCAGTTAATTTAAGTGATTTGTTGAAAATGGAAGAAAAAAACCCTAAGAAGTACTAGTGTACATTTCCATAAGGTTTGTTTTAATTTGGGACCTAAAGACTGGCATATCTTGTATGCCACTGTAAGACACAGTAGCGTGTCCCCATTTTCAGACCTTTGAGCAGTTCTTGCCGCATGTGGAAAAAAAAACCAGCAGAAGTGGCAAAAACTAAAAAAAGTGATGAATAGTTCACTTTTTTCATCTCAAAACAAATTACTAAGTTACAAAAAATGATTTCCTGAGTGTAACAAGGCCAGATTTGGTAATTATAAGTAACATATTAAGAAGGAATTAAAGTAATGGGTTTTCATTGCTCATTAGTGCATTAACTGTAATGTGGCACATTAAATTCTTAAAAAGAACTTGACGAGACAAAAATTATGTTGAATGATTGATCAAAAGTTGTGTGTTATTGTTTATGAGTTTCTGTGTTACTTTTTAATATTTGACTAACTACATATGAGTTTTGCCATTTTACAACTGGCAAAAACAGGTTTTCACCAGCAAAAACCGAACCCTGGTTTGATTGATCAAAAGTTGTGTGTTATTGTTTATGAGCTTTCTGTGTTACCGTACTTTTTAATATTTGACTGACTATATATGAGTTTTTGCCAGTTTATTTTTTTTTTTGCCATTTTTGCCGGTTTAAACCAGGCAAAAACAGGTTTTCGCCAGGAAAAACCGAACCCTGGTTTAGGTGCAATTGGCAGTATGTCCCCAGATTCACCTTGTTATATTGTCTTTCATGATAATGGGCAAAAAATTCTTATTTGTGTTCTGAAATTAAGCATACAGCATTATACTTATTGAAATTCCAAATGTGTGTGAAGTGTGCACACAAATATATTTAGCATTGAAATAGTCTACATGTAATATCTCAGAATATGAACTTTGTACAAGTTAAATTCAATTTGCAATATTCTGCTTATTCATTGCATTGTCAATACCAAATCCTGGTATTTTCATCATTGTAGACCTAATAAAATTGCATTGTTGGAACAAAAGTTCTTTGGCATAGGCACAAACTGTGACAAACAGCACGTGAGGAATTCTGTAGGTGCGTGTCCTTGGTTTAAAGTAGACAAAAACTTATTGTGGTAAAAAATTTTTTAATCAAACTTTTCTTTTTTCTAATATTTCTCAAATGTAGCAGATTTTGTTAAAGTAATTTGCCTGATGGCGCAGCAATAGAGGGATGTAGACATTAAAACTCAAAGCAAAAGATTATCAGTATTTTGATAGAATGTGATTTTTTTTAAACCTGACCCTGATACCCACTTCAACTAACAATTGTTTTTTGCTTTACTCCCTGATCTGAGCTTGTGAAACTGTCAATGTGAATTTCAAAGCTCTAAGGTTTGGTTCTCATTTACAGATGTCAAAATTGAATCTATTTTGTTGGCAAAATGAATGTATAATATGACATATCTTGCACCCTCAAATGTAATAGGGCGTAGGCCAATAGGGCTCAGTGCCATCTTACATGGGCAATGCAAGTTTGTTTTGGGTTTGTTTGTTTTTTGTGGTTTTTTCTTTTGCCTTTTCTCCTTGATCTGAGCTTGTGTTGTTGATGTGAAAAGCTGTGAAGTTTGGTTTTAATTTACAGATGTCAAAATTTATATCTATTTTGCTGGTAAAATGACTGAATGATATATGTATACCCCATATCCCTTTAGAAGTATCTTATGTAAATTTTTCCCTTGTGGTGAGTACATGTAATTAAGCCACAAAGAGAACATACAGACCCACACATCTACATGCTATCAAACATGGAAGTTGGGGGGAAAACCTTACATCAAGGACATAATTTTCACTATCTGATATGACACATGATCAAACTGCAGCAAAACATGAACCTTTCATATAGTACTCAGTCTATGAGGGTACATGTAGGTTTGGTTCTCATTTACAGATGTCAAAATTGAATATATTTTCCTGGCAAAATGACTGGAAGAAAAATATGGAAGAAGTGTCTTAAATGTAAATGTCTTCCTTTATGATGACGTGAGTACATGTAATTAAGCCACAAAGAGAGCACACACACACTGACACCTACATGTTCCTGCTATTAAACATGAAAGTTGGGAAAAACCCTTACATCAAGGACATAATTTTCACTATCTGACAGTGGACACATGGTCAAACTGCTGTGGACATAGGATCAAATGCATTTTTACCCCATCACCAATTCATTGCAGGTATAAAAAAATTTGAGAGGACGGTACCGGTACCATTGCTGGTGCGCCCTCGTAGGCCTTGTTTGATAATTAAGAATCAGGTGCGTGTCCTTTTTGGCAAGTTATCAAAATCTAAAAATAATGCAGACGTCAGATTTTCAAATCACATACTTCAAATACTGTCGTTAAATTTTAATAAAAGAAATAGTAAATTCAACTCAATCATTTCTTGACTTTTTCAGTTGAAGCATAATTCAACAACTCTTCCTATTCCTTTGTACAGGAGCCGTGATGAATCCACACTTTTACTGTAGCGTGATCTGTAACGCGAAGCGAGACTACGCGTTACGCGAGAGCGCCGTAAAATTCGTCATGCCTGGAACCTTTGTGCGTATGCAAGCTTACAAGTTGAATTCAGTATTTTCAGATAGCGGCTAAATTTTCCCGTTTTATTCTGTAGTTTTATTGATGATATTAACAGAGAAATCATCGAAGTTTTTGTAAGGCTTTGTGACAATGATTAACTGACATTTCCTCGTGAAATCATCGTGAATTATACGATCTTTAGCTTCTTTTCGTTGTTGAAAGGATTCAATCATGTTTCACCGTTGTTCATCACCGTTTAACAACTTCGCGTCCGGCAGCGTCTCGTGAGTTTACTTCGCCGGGCAGCTAAAGCTGCCCTCGCGAAGTAAACCACGCAGACGACGCGCATCGTTGTTAAACGGTGATGAACAACGGTGAAACATGATTGAATCCCTAACAATATTATTATCAAAACTTATTCAATTTGTGCTATATGCATGAAGTTGACATTACAGGAATCACGTTAGTCACGTAAACATAACTTTTAAAGGGACACTCACAGATTTTGAATTTAAAATGTTTACACAAAATAGTTTTAAAATTGAACCAACACAGGCCAACACATTCAAAGTCAAATTTGCTTTTAAAAAAATCATTTTGGCATGTCGCATGGGTCATATTTAATATCATTTAGAGCAATTGTTGCAAATATTGTGTTGTTGCTATCCCATTTAAATCCCACCCTCTCCCTTTGGAAAATTTATTTTATTTTATTTATTTATTTTATTTATTAACAAAATTAAGCTTAAGTCTTCCACAGAGGGAATATGGATTTCAAATAGAATAGAAAATTGGGTAACTTCCATTTGAAATACTCACTCCAGTTGTGGAAGATATAGGTAAAGCTATATACAGGGCGAGTATGGGTTTCAAATTAATTTGCCCTGACAATTCCATTTACAAAACATACTCCCTCTGTGGAAGACTAAAAATCTTTCACGGGGCATATCAACTGGAATAGCCTAAAATTCCTTTAATATACAGCTTGGGGATGGTTCAATTCACATAATTCTTTACAACACCCTCTTCATTGAAATGCAGTACAATGTTCTCATATACCATGGATATCACATGATAAATACCTGTAGCAATGAAATTGCTTTTGCACATCAAATCTTGATCAATGTTACAACAAATAGGCCCACAGGGGTACTCAAGTTTGGTTTAGGTAGACGTATGCCGCTGAGAATTTTAAAGTGGACCCATTATTATACCAATTTTTCAAGAAATTTGGACCCATCGATATACCAAAATTCAAATTTTCGGCCAAATTGAACACAAATTAATTTTTACAACTTTCCCCCAAAATTTGGGGGAAATTTCAACAACTTTTGGCTACCATGAGGCAAAATTGTGCCATTTTCCAAAAGAATTAAGAACATTTTGAAAAAAGGACCCATCCATATATCAAAATTAGCCTAGAAAAGGGGGTCATTGATATACCAAAAGGCCAAAAATGTTACCCATGTTTGCGACACGTCCCCATATGGTCATTTGTACTGAGTACACCCCAAAATTAAAGCTTGTAACACAGCACATTATATGCTGCCTTTCTTGGCAAGATTCAAGGGAATTTTCAAAGCAACCCTGTGTTTTTTAACAACATATTATAGCTTGCACTACATGAAGGAAAAGGTTGTTATTTGAATTGTGACAGAGGAATACCATAAATGAATGAGACAGTGTTGGGCTATTACAGTTCAAATCCATCCACCCTATGCAAGACATGACCTTAATCTCCCACACAGGGAGTGCGAATTTTAAATGGAGTTACCTGATTGGGCGACTCCATTTGAAATCTACACTCCCTGTGTAGGAGATTAAGATCTTGTTTTCCATAGGGGGTGTATGGGTTTCAAGTGGAATAGCCCTGTGAGTGTTTACACCATCAGTATTGATGCCGGGTATTGATGTCATCTTCAGGAAAATGTGAAATTGACTATTATATTTTATTCAACACGCATCCCACCCCCACAAACAGCACACATTGTATGCAATTTGACTGAATACAGTTAGCAGCAAAGCCAAATTGAATTAGCTCCTAGGCTCAAATATAGCACATGTCCATTGGCAAAATCCAGCCTGTAAATGCCTTATTTAAGGCATTTGGACAAGTTGTTGCTGGTGGGCAAGTTGTAAAATACAGTCAACTCAGTTGCCAAACTGAAACAGTGAACCAATTGTTTTAAATATTAAGCACAATCCGTGACTCCTATTCGATAGTGCTTTTGAATGTTGTAATCGAATAGTAACTTTTGATGTAATGCCAGTGCCACAAAAAAGCAACAATAAAATGTACAAACATGTATATAAACAAAACTCACAAAACGTGTGTTTATACTTTGCAGGGAATTTGACCAAGTTCGATAGTGAATAAGTAAATAATCTCTGATGATGAAGTAAAGTGTCAGTCTTCAGTGGTTTACTCCTTTTACTCCTGTGGTAAATTGTTAGCTAATCTAGATGTGTCGGAGTTGCTTGTCCTTTGATCAAAGTTTGATGTCCTTTCTAGATCTATTGATGGGTTCAAGGTAATCAACAAAGGCAGTTCCAGCCTTTGATCACATGTTACATGCTGGCATGTGTTTTCTGATTTCAATGGATCTGAGGGTTCCATTTGTCTGCCAGTAAATCTCAATATATTTGTGTTCAATGACTATTTAAACTTAGTTTTCATTCTGATGTATAAATGTATCTCTGAGTGCACTATGTAATTATGTCTATTTAATTTTTAATTTTTTGCCCATATGAACTCTCTCAAGATCAATATTTTGTAAATCAGGTCTTTAATCTTTACAACCCAGGTCTTAAATCTCAAGTTATTCCCATAGTTATGTTAAATATACTCTTGCTCACAGCTGTTGGGTTAGCATTGAAATGACGGCCTTCCATCTACATGTAAAGTAGTCTATTATGTACAGTAGGCATTATGTAGAGTATAGGGTCGCATGTCATGAGGTGGTCCATTTTGTGTTACATGGTCAAAATGATCAAAAAAATTATTTTTTAATATGTTATAGATATTGTAAAACTACAACATCTCATACCATTTTTACCTCACAAATGTTTATCGTTTTGGTGTAATTGCCTAATTAATAACTAATTAGCCCATAGGCCGCAATGTAAATCAAAATTTTCAAATGCGTTTTTCTCAAATTGGACCTTATTCACATAAAATACCCCACAACAAATGTCTTAACTTGGATTTTGTCCAATGTGCTAGGATATGTTCACAACATAGTGATGCATCAATCTCACCCTTCAAAGAAAAATTATGTAATCACGTTCATGATATACAGGGTGCACGAAAAAAGTTGATATTTTTTAATTAAAAT
Organism: Amphiura filiformis; assembly: GCF_039555335.1. Classification (NCBI taxonomy): domain Eukaryota; kingdom Metazoa; phylum Echinodermata; class Ophiuroidea; order Amphilepidida; family Amphiuridae; genus Amphiura; species Amphiura filiformis. The sequence goes on along the minus strand of NC_092645.1, from coordinate 63,700,369 downwards.
TTAATTAATCATTCATATTTTCCCAACACTAGTTCCTACCATTTTCAAAATGCAAAAATTTGTTTCCTTGTGCAATTTCCTTTTAGAAAATGTATAGATTTATCATGATACAGTGAATATTAAACAAGATATGGCCCTTTGCAGTTTTTGCACGTGATTGCATTGACTTCTGTGCATTTAGAGGCAACCTGTGGTACAAAATGTAATGAGAAACTAATATGGAATATGAAATTGATCAATTTTGAAGTCAATCTTGTTTCTTTGAGTACATTGTAATTGGTTCTAAAATGAGGCATTGAAAAGCTCAATATGACAAGGGGTTATAAAGATGCAATAATTTATTCAAACCAACACTATGGAAATCTTACCTTTTCCTATGTTAATAGTACCTCCTGATCCACGTGCTCCTGATCCACGTACTCCTCCACCCCATCAATTTTCAATTCCAGCTGATGCCATTTATTAAGGTTGACTAACTTTTCAGTACTAGTTTACACAGTTTTAGCCCTATTCTTTAGCTTTAAAATGAGACCCAAAGTAGCTCAATAGGACAAGGGGTTGGTTCAATATGACATTTTTCATTCGCCTATATTCGGAAAATTGTAACACCTCCACCTTTTTTGGGGTACCAACTTGTGACATGCGACCATAGGTAAGATCTGCAAATTGCCAAAATAAATGTTACCAGACCCATATAGCCACCATTTTGTGCTAAGTGCGGAATGTCCAAAATGTAAGGTTTTTTTTTTTTTAATTAAATGTGCTTACATGCAAAAAGAGGACCCCCTCTTTACTAAAAATTGATTCCTTTGTTATTTTTTTCTTCTTGGGTACATTTTTAATATTTTCCACCCGACATTGTTGCTATCTACTGAAGCTAGCACAATGCTGCTATCTACTGAAGATAGCATAATGCTGCTATCTACTGAAGCTAGCACAATGCTGCTATCTACTGAAGATAGCATGATGCTGCTATCTACTGAAGATAGCATAATGCTGCTATCTACTGAAGATAGCATAATGCTGCTATCTACTGAAGATAGCATGATGCTGCTATCTACTGAAGATAGCATAATGCTGCTATCTACTGAAGATAGCATAATGCTGCTACCTACTGAAGATAGCATAATGATGCTATCTACTGAAGATAGCATAATGCTGCTATCTACTGAAGATAGCATAATGCTGCTATCTACTGAAGATAGCATGATGCTGCTATCTACTGAAGATAGCATAATGCTGCTATCTACTGAAGATAGTATAATGCTGCTACCTACTGAAGATAGCATAATGATGCTATCTACTGAAGATAGCATAATGATGCTATCTACTGAAGATATCACAATGCTGCTATCTACTGAAGATAGCATAATGCTGCTATCTACTGAAGCTAGCACAATGCTGCTATCTACTGAAGATAGCATAATGCTGCTATCTACTGAAGATAGCATGATGCTGCTATCTACTGAAGATAGCATAATGCTGCTATCTACTGAAGATAGCATAATGCTGCTATCTACTGAAGATAGCATAATGCTGCTATCTACTGAAGATAGCATGATGCTGCTATCTACTGAAGATAGCATAATGCTGCTATCTACTGAAGATAGCATAATGCTGCTACCTACTGAAGATAGCATAATGATGCTATCTACTGAAGATAGCATAATGCTGCTATCTACTGAAGATAGCATATGCTGCTATCTACTGAAATAGCATGATGCTATCTACTGAAGATAGCATAATGCTGCTATCTACTGAAGATAGCATGCTGCTATCTACTGAAGATAGCATGATGCTGCTATCTACTGAAGATAGCACAATGATGCTATCTACTGATAGCATAATACAGCTATCTACTGATCAAGATTTCAGCAACATGAATCACATGTGCCAAAAATCTTTGTCCACCCCTTACACATGCTAGACTTAAATAAATTTTTATATACTTAAATTATCTTCTCATTTTGTACCCATACTACCAGCATTTCTTACATTATGTGAATGTTGCTATCTACTACATGTTTACACGTTGAATTCAGTATTTTGGATGTAGCGGCTAAACATTGCCGATGATTGCACTCTGAACAAATTGCTGTTTTATTCTGTAGTTTTATTAATGATATCAACAGTGAAATCGCCGATCTTTTTGTAAGGCTGAGTGACAATGATTAACTGACATCCCCCATGAAATAATCATGTGAAAATTTATGCCTTTAGCTTGTTTCTGTTGTTGAAAGGGATTCAATCATGTTTCACCGTTGGTCATCGCCGACAGTAATGTAGGAAAAGGTTGTAATTTGAATTCAATTGTGACAGCTAATTTATGAATTTGAGTCAATCCATACACACCTATGGAAGACATGACCTTAATCTCCCAATTTGAGCCATTTGACCCCAATTTTACGCTGTTTTCCGCATTTTTTGAGCATTTTCAGCTTTTTCCTCTTTTTTTTATAAAGACCCTGTTTCAGGTCTGTTACTAAAAAAGGTCGCAATGCAACAGCATAATAGTCAAACTGAATTATCTCCTAGTAGGGCTTGAATTTAGCACCTTGTCCATTGGCAAAAAAGCAGAGTGATATAGCATAGCGATATAGTGTGCAAAATCTAGCCTGTAAATGCAAACTCAATGCCAACTGATTCAAGCTGAAAGTGGACCAGTTGTTTAAAAAAATAAGCACAAGCCCTGACTCCTATTCAATAGCACTGACTTTGCATGTTGTCACCATTAGTGACGCTATACTGGGTACTGAATTGATAGTGAATAAGTAAAACAACCAAATTGCAACTCTTTCCTGGTGTAAACATGGTCTAATAAATTCAATTAGTCATTCAGTAAAAATATATTAAACTCAATATTTGGACACACATCACTCCATCATCAGGAGGACTCCAATGATGAAGTGATCTTCAGTCTTCAGTGATTTGCTCCTTTTTACAGTCTGGCAGACTAAACTATAGGAGTAGTGGAATTGTATGTCCTTTTATTGACCTTCAATGTCCTTTCTGAAGTTCAAGTTTTTGATTATAATTGAGCGCTGGAGTGTGTTTTCTGATTTCAATGGCCTTCTCACACCTGAGGGGGTATGACTGTCCCATTTGCCTACCAGTAAATCTCAATATATTTGTGTTGGAACTTGAATGACTGTTTTAACTATAGTTTGCCTGTGCATTTATCTGAGCACAAGACGCTATGTCTCACCTTAAAAGTTATATTTTCATATAAACTCCCCCAAGATCCTCATCCTGTAAAGGAAACAACCAGGTCTTAAATATATAGAAAGTTATTCCCAGAAATTATCTTGAGTATGATTTCGCTCACACCTGTTGGGTTAGCATTTCAATATTGGCATGCCATCTACATGTACACTAGTCTATGAAGGCAATTATATATTCATGTAGGTAAAATCTGTAAATGGCCAAAATATATGTTACCAGCCCTGAGGGCCGTCGCTAGACCATTTTATCAGGGGGTGTTGAGAAATAATTTTGGCTGGTATTAATAAGAAGAAGATAGCTTATATTAAATTGTGTAAATGCTGCTATCTAATAAAGATAGCTTATATTACACTGTGTGAATGCTGCTATCTACTGAAGATAGCTTATTATATGGTGTGAATGCTGCTATCTACTGAAGACAGCTTATTATATTGTGCGAATGCTGCTATCCACTGAAGACAGCTTATTTTATATTGTGTAAATGCTGCTATCTAATAAAGATAGCTCATATTACACTGTGTAAATGATGGTATCTACTAAAGATAGCTTATTTTATTGTATAAATGCTGCTATCTACTGAAGATAGCTTATATTACATTGTGTAAATGCTGTTTTCTAATAAAGATAGCTCATATTACACTGTGGGAATGCTGGTATCTACTAAAGATGGCTTATTTTATTGTATAAATGCTGCTATCTACTGAAGATAGCTTATATTACATTGTGTAAATGCTGTTTTCTAATAAAGATAGCTCATATTACACTGTGGGAATGCTGCTATCTACTGAAGATAGCTTATTAGTATTGATTTATTGATTGATTGATTTTCTTCTGTATCAGTACAGAAAAGTTAACACTACAATTTGCTGACAATTTCAATAACACCACAGAGCCAGATACAAGTGTTTGATAGGGCAGCTTGCAATATAGAGTTGGCTCAGTTCCCTGGCATTGAGATTTCACAATTACAAGCGTTAAGTAAAGTAACAAGTGGGCGGTAATTTCCCCGCTACACCGGAGTCCAGCGAGCAGCAAGCATGTTTTAAGTAAACAGAACACCCTAGCTAATTGTGGATAGTGTTGTGACAGCACTTCTTGGAGCAATGGATCATGGGTAATTATCTAGGGTCCCAAGTAGACCCTCTAGAGCAGGTCTAGGGTTGCACCAGTAAACATGGCTGCAGAACTTGGAGCAATGGATCATGGGTAATTATCAAGGGTCCCAAGTAAATCCTCTATAGCAGGTCTACGGTTGGACCAGTAAACATGACTGCACAACTTGGAGCAATGGATCATGGGTAATTATCTAGGGTTACAAGTAGACCCTCTATAGCAGGTCTAGGGTTGCACCAATAAACATGACTGTACAACTTGGAGCAATGGATCATGGGTAATTATCTAGGGTCCCAAGTAGATTCTCTATAGCAGGTCTAGGGTTGCACCAGTACACATGGCTGCACAACTTGGAGCAAAGGATCATGGGTAATTATCTAGGGTCCGAAGTAGATCCTCTATAGCAGGTCTAGGGTTGCACCGCACCAGCAAACATGGCTGCACAAGTTGGAGCAATGGATCATGGGTAATTATCTAGGGTTACAAGCAGATCCTCTCTCATGCATGATGACTACTTCTCTATTACAGGTCTTTGGTTGCACCAGTAAAACTGCATTATAATATGATCAAAACTATTCACTGTCCACTGACTCTGACCCCCCCCCCCCAAATTTTTCACAACATCCCCATAAACAAGTTTCATCCAACCAGCAAAACACCCCACTACAAACACTTTCACAGCCAATTTTACCAGAAATAATGTTTGGCCTAACAATGTAGGGCCTATACATTATGGACTCAATGAATTTACAATAACATTGACAAACTCAGTACCCTCAAGTTGAAGGAAATCTTGCCAAACACAGATTTGTACTTAAAATAAAATAAATACAGTTTTTCATAACATGTGCCTTATCTCCATAACTTGGATCTCAAGGCGCTGTAAGGGCAATTTTATGCAGATAGAGCATTTAACTTGTTTTTTGGTCATGCATGTAATGTAGTGTAATTCTCAAACGGTCTCATATCATGCAGCCACATATTTTGTGCCACCTCAGTTTCAAGCTGTTTCATACTATTTTACAGTATCTATAAATAAGTTTCAATAGAATACTGATTCTGGTTTCTATTGTCATGGTATCAATGCTTCTTTGTGCATTGAATTGCCATTCAAGGTCTTTTCCTGGTTCAAATTTAGTACATTATTCTCCCAAATTTCAGCAATCTATCTTACCTGGATACCACACATGTTGTGCTATGTCCATGTATGTTTCTGTTGTTGTTCACATATTTAAGACACAGTAAGTGGCCAAGGGGGTCCTGGGGGTATCCAATGGGGTCCTGGGTATCCAAGGGGGTCCTGGGATCCAAGGGGGTCCTGAGTATCCAAGGGGGTCCAGGGTATCCAAGGAGGTCCCTAGGGATCAAAGATGTGTTTTCCATGATTGGTATATTCCACTCATGCTTTCTCTTTCCAAGCCTGTTGTTTTAAAACACAAGAATAAAATAAAATTATGTGGTGTGTTAAAGGGTTATTTCGTGATCCACAGCCTCATCCCCCACTTTTCTCATTATACCACAGGAAAGCTCTGGCAACATGATGTTTACATACAAAAATGTCTTGCAGATTAATTCCTTTAGCAAAAATATTGTGAAATTTGAATTACGTTCTGATACACCAGAAATTTAACACAGTGGCCTATGGAGCAGTGTAATACACATAATCATGCATAACTCGCACTGAATGCAGTGTCGGAATCAACTGAAATTTTGGAAATAAGCCTTTCTTGTGGATATCTACTGAAAAATGTCATAAAAAGAGGATGCTAAGATCACAAAATACTCCTTTGAAATAATTGATCCAGTTATCTCTTAAAGCTATCACTTAAAAAAAAAAAACAGATGTAGAAATGATAGTCTCACTGACCAGTTGTAGTCACCCCCCCCCCTGAAATTCACTTTGCCCCTGCCCCATGGCCATGCCCCCCCACCGAAAAAAATTCTGGTACTGCCACTACTCATGTTACTGGTTTACTATTTTCCAAGGAAACAGTGAATTCCAATGTGCAGCTTTAATGCTAACCTTAATATCATCTGATCATAGTGTGGTTTTTCCCTATAATTTTGCCAAGAACATGTCATGTGTGTTATCCTATGGAAAAATCAGTGGCCATATTTGTACCCTTACAACAAAATTGGTTAAATTTGGAAAAAACTAGGGACAAGTTCCAAATGACAGGGGATGTGTCAAATTTATTTTCCTTTTCAACTGTGGGAGTCGTATAGGCCTACACAATTCCGTTTTTTAAAGTTGCAAATCTTTTAAAAACTAGATTGTCTCAGCAGCAGGGGACATTAGGCTGTGATGTGCATCTAGGTGTAGAGGCTTATCCTCTTATTCCCACTTGAGCATTCTCAAGTACACTTAAAGTTTTTTGGTCTCCTGGTCAATTCAGTTTTAATTTAGGGGTTGTTGTTATGTTGTTATAGCAACAAACTCAGTTTTTCTGTCCAGTCAGCTGTCACTTTAGTGGTGTGCAGCTGTGACATAGGATGTTCCCCAATTGAGGGATATTTTGATAAAGAACAAATTGCTATTCATAATTGTTCACTATTTATGTTCATATTTATAGATTTAGTTTCAATTATAATTGTGTACCAAACAGTATACAGATTGACAAAACCATATATAATAGAATAGCTTTTAGTATTCAAAGAGAAAGTTAAAAGGCCCACCCTTGTACAGAGTTAAAGTTCGGGGGTGAGAAAGTGAAACTTCTCACACATCAAAGTGAGGAGATACATTCCTAAAATGACCATGTCCACCAGGACAGATGGTATGTTCAAAGTAATGGCCAAATAGATCCTGCTTGCCGACTATTTGGCTAAATAATCATAAATGTGGTTTCGGCCAAGGAAATAACATGTCAAAATATTATTAATTAGTCCCTTCTTGGCCAAGCTTTTTCCGTTGTCAGGATGTAGACCATCTCAAGGGACACCGCCCACCTTGTTGGTGATCGGAGTCACACCAGTCCTGTGATTGGTCTAAAGTTAAATGAAAGTTAATATTATAAGCCTACTTGGAAGTTTGTGATTGGTCAGGAAAGTTAGTACCAATCACTGCTAGAAAGCTTCCTATTGGATGAGATTAATTATGATTCCTTCCATAATTGTATGTATATGGAGAAACTTCCTCTCCATCTTTAGTCTACTTTCCATCAGGACTCAGAGACCACCTGTCTGAGGTGGTCAATAAAGATATCTAACGAAGTTAATCGCCATCGAAATGTATAAAGCCTATATGAAGAAATAAATGAGTTACGCTTAATGATTGAACTTCATCAAATGAGTGTACTTTTGTGTTATTGCCACGCCACCACTTCGTTACATGGTAGCAAGCGGAAAAGCAAGATATTCTGAAGAAAGTGCAGAGGAAGAACTGACTGACCCAAGCAACTAAGGGTAAGTGTCCATATATGTATTATAATTTAACATAAACATGGTGCAATTTAAATAGAAAATTTAAATTGTTGGTTTTTAAGTAGCCTCTGGTAATGCTTTAATCTAAGACATTTAAGAAAACTTAAGACAAAATCATGGCAGACGCAAACCTTCATGATTTTCAAGATAATCAAGACAGTGCCCATGACGACACTCGAGATGATGACCACGATGACCATCATTTACACTCTCTGTTTGGGTTTCAACAAACAGAGGAAGAACGAAAAGACGAACGCATACAATACCTCGAAGAAAGACTCAAATCTTTAGAAGAGAGTATGCAAGATGATAGGACAAAAATCCAGCTGGAAATGATAGCTGAGAAGAGAAAATATGATGAGCTTCAAAACGCTCAAATTGAATTAGAGTCTATGAGAGAAGCCAACAAAGCCAAGGAGCTAGAGCTTCTCCACATACTGCCCAACCGACAGTATAACCAGAATAATTCAATCTTACAATCGGGATTCAGGTTACCAAAAATCCCCTTATCTAAACTTGACGATAAAGACGATATAGATACATACTTGCGCTCTTTTGAACGCATTGCGACAGACAACGGGGTGCATAAGACCAAGTGGGTCACACTCTTAGCACCCAAATTGACAGGCAAAGCTCGAGAAGCTTACAACAACATGGGTGAAGATAACTCATATGATGCTCTGAGAGCAGCCATACAGGCAAAATATGAGTTAACGGCGGAAGCCTATAGACTAAAGTTTAGACGAACTGAAAGATCACATACCCAAAGCGTAAAGGAGTATGTGACAACACTCGAACGATATTTCCAAAAATGGCTCAATATTTCAGGAGTAGAAGAGGGTGATTATTTTGCCCTCTATGACCTTATGATTTCGGATCAGACTTACTATAGACTGCCTCATGAGATAAGCCAATATTTAAAAGAAAGAGACCCAAAAGACAGAAAAGACCTCGCTCAAAAGGCTGACAAACTGATAGACATAAAAGGCCACAAGTGGCTAAACGGCCTCAACAGCCGAAAATCTAGACCTACACAAGGTGAGAAAAAGACAAGTGATCTTCCAAAATCGACTGGACCATTCACTTATGACAAACCAAAAACTAACGACAGGACTTACCAAAGTCAAATGACAAGTCCCAACAAGAGTAACACTTTCACGTGTAATTACTGCAAGAAAGAAGGGCACATCAAACGAAATTGCCCAAAATTAGCTGACATTAATGCTAAACCAAAACCAGCCATGCTTTGTCACCAAACAAATAGGCCTACTGACAAGAACATGGACATGACCAATGACTCTGTTGCCACCCTTGACAAATCGTTGTTAAGAAATACCCACAAAGGTCAAATTAATGGGAAGGTGGCATACATTGTGAGAGACGAGTGCTGTGTACACAGTATTGTACACCCAAAGTTTGTGAATCAAGACGACTACATCTCAACCAAAACAATGACCATTAGAGGCGTTATCGCCAGTGCAACGATACCCGTTGCAAAGATTTCTGTGATCAGCCCAATTTACAATGGGGACATGATAGTAGGTGTAGCTGACACTATACCTACTGACATGTTGTTTGGCAACGAACTTGAGAACAATTCAGAGTACAATGACCTCACTCTTGACATGCTGTTAGGTGGTCCAGATAGAAAGAAACTGGACCAGAACCCTAAACATGATTCGTTTGTTGTAACACGTCAACAGGCAAAAGTAGATAGAAAAAGAGAACTAGAAATAGCTCAATCTACAACCAAAAGCGGGGTGACACCCAAAAACATTGGTACTCCCTCCACAAACAAAAAAGGGGAAAATCCAATCGATAGCACCAAGATATCACAAGAAGACATTTCACTCCTAGATTTACCTTTTTCAGACTGTAGTGAATTTCCTGTGGACGTAAAACCAAAACAAATCCCAAAACTCAGTGATTCAGAGGGTATGAACCTCGACCCAGAAAAGCTAAGAAATTTACAACAGACAGACACAACCTTGACAGGTATCAGGGACCGTGCACTGACTCAAGAAGAAGCAAAAAACCAGAGAGTTTGCTTCTATACAAAAGATGGGATTTTATTCAGAAAATGGAGCAGACTTAATGACATATCAGCCAAAACAGTTGATCAAGTTGTGGTCCCCCAGCAATCAAGGGGGGGCATTCTGAATTTGGCTCATGACATTCCTATGTCAGGCCACCTTGGAATAAACAAAACCAAGGACAGAATTCTGGCATCCTTCTATTGGCCAGGGATATTTGCAGATGTAGCAAAGTACTGTAGGACATGTGACATTTGTCAAAAAAACAGCCAAATTTCACATCCCAAATAGGGCACCCTCCAGCCTATCCCTATATCGGCAAACGTATGGCCAAGATAGGCATGGATATATTAGGACCAATACAACGGTCCAACAGTAAGAAATCATACATTCTGACTGTAATTGATTATGCCACACGATATCCGTGGGCAAAACCCCTTCAAGATATAACTGCAGAATCAGTAGCTCAGGCACTGTGCGAAATTTTTTCGGAATGGGGGTTACCTGAACAGATTCAATCTGACCAAGGGACAAACTTTATGTCCAAAACAATGCGGGAGTTATACAAACTCATGAAGATCGATGCGGCTTTCTCGACACCATTCCATCAACAATCGAATGGGTTGGTGGAAAATTTCAATGCCACAATCAAGTCTATGTTGCGAACATTGACTCAGAAAGAATACGATGAATGGGACAAATATTTATCATTGTTTATGTTTGCATACCGGGAAGTTCCCCAAGAGTCCCTAGGGTTCTCACCCTTTGAACTGGTTTTCGGCGAATCAGTTCGGGGACCACTAGACATTGTCCGAGAGTCTTGGACAAGACCGTCCACGACAGATAAAACTGTTATACAGTACATTGTGAATCTGCGTGACAACCTATCTCGTATGACTGAGCAAGCGCACCAATCTCTCGCTCAGGCACAAGTGAAACAAAAGACTTGGTACGATAAGAAAGCAAGACAGCGCAGCCTCGAACCAGGGCAAAAGGTGCTCGTCTTATTGCCCTCCCATCCCAGCAAAATGATCACACGCTGGCAGGGACCATATACAGTAACCAAACGGGTTAATGACCTCAATTATGAAATTGACATTGGGCAAAACAAAAGAAAACTGAAGGTCTACCACATAAACCTACTACAGTTATATCACGACAGACAAGCTGACAATACTACAGAAGCTGTCTGTCTTATGATACAGACAAGCTTAGATACTGTTGACCCAGGTACAGAGGATTGGTCTCCTCCTGAACCACCACTTAGTATGTTTCAAACTGAAACATATCAAGACATAGACATATCAGATGACCTGACAGAATCGCAGAAATACCAAATGCTATCGGTCCTGAAAAACTATGAAAAGGTAATGAGTGATGTCCCAGGCCGAACCGATTTAATGGAACATAGTATACGACTAACCTCTGAAACGCCCATACGTAGCAAAGCCTACAGATTACCCCCATCAAAAGAAATAGAGGTAAAGAAAGAAATTGAGAGAATGTTAGAATTGGGATTAATTGAGGAATCCAGATCACCCTATGCCTCCCCAATTGTTACAGTTCCCAAGCCTAACGGCACACTTAGGACTTGTACAAATTACAGGGCCCTGAACAAAATCACAATATTTGATGCGTACCCTATGGCTCGCATAGATGAGATTATTGACAAAGTAGGTCAAGCCAGGTATATTACAACCTTGGATTTGACACAGGGATATTATCAAATCCCACTTGCAGATGATACCAAAGAAAAATCTGCGTTTATTACCCCTTTTGGCCTGTACCAATACAATGTCCTGCCATTCGGAATGTGTGGATCTGGCGCCACTTTTCAACGCTTAGTAGACACAGTACTCAGGGGGTGTGAAGATTTTGCAAGAGCATATATTGACGACATAGCGATATATAGCATGGACTGGATTTCTCATTTGAAACATGTAGGAGAAATTCTGTCTCGCCTTGAAAAGGCCGGCTTAACAGCCAAACCCAGCAAATGTCACTTTGCTAGAGAGTCGGTCTCCTACCTAGGCCACATCATCGGCAATGGTAAGACCAGCCCTCACCCAGGGAAAATAGAAGCTATTGAGCAATTTCCACGACCCGTCACCAAGAAACATATCAGATCTTTCCTTGGGATAGTTAACTACTATAGAAAATATATGGGGTCCGATATGGCTAGCATAGCACTCCCCCTGACTGACTCAACTAAGAAAACTGAACCAACTACCGTCAATTGGACAGACGACAAAGAAACAGCATTTCAAACCCTGAAACACAGACTCTCCCATACCCCTGTATTAAGAACTCCAGATATGACCAAAGACTTCTTGATACAGACAGACGCAAGTAACCGTGGGCTGGGTGCAGTTTTGAGCCAACTTGACGACAATTCGGATGAGCACCCAGTGGCCTATTTGAGTCGGAAACTTTCTCCAACAGAAGAGAAATACTCTATTATGGAGAAAGAATGCCTAGCAATAATCTGGGCAATTAAACAATGGCATGTATACTTGTACGGACGTACATTCCATGTTCAAACAGACCACCAGGCAATTCAGTGGCTAGATCGAATGAAAAATACAAATAATCGACTGACACGTTGGAGCCTAGCACTCCAGCCGTACCATTTCACAGTGACCTACCGAAAAGGCTCAGCTAATGCTAATGCTGATACACTGTCCAGAATCTAGTATTAGACACTGAAAACAAAAATTCAGGCTGTTTAAAATTGCCTAAGAAGGACATTGAATAACTTTTCCAGAGATAAGAGACCAAAAAAAACCAAAATTAGGTTACCCTATTGATTTTCTGATGTGGATTTTATTATCGACAAAACTATTCAAAACAAATTTTAAACGAAAATAACTAAAATTGTAAAGAACAATTTAAATTGAGTATTTAATAAGCACCATTTGATTGTTATATTATATTTACTAATGGATAACTTGCTTGCAGTTCGCAAGGGGAAGAAGGTAATTCTAATGCCATGCCGTTTACGTTAGGCATGAACAGAGCAGAGACAATGCATTTTAGTAACACTCGATCTGCAGCTCTGATTGAATGAGATAACTTTAAGTTCCAGTTAGGAACTATGCTGATAAACTATGCTGATTTACCTGAACTATATTTATGCTGCTTATAGAAATCATCTCTGCCAGATTTTCCTCCAGAGAACACTATATGAACTATGACTATATATTCCATATTATATATCCTATATGGCGAAATGCTGAATGACAAAAAACTGTTCCAGTCAACTTCAAATTGTTTGTACATGTATAACCTGTGTATCCTGCTTACATGTACTATTCAACCCAGTTTTATGTGTAAAATGCTAATACACATATCTATCCATCCAGCTTGTATTCTGTATTCATGGTATTGTGACAAACTGTAGCTGAACCAAGGGCAAAGGTCATTTTGACCATGCAGATTTCCATGGTAACACAGGAATTTTGACATTTCCAGAAATGTTTTATGGCTTTGCAACAAGACACAGTAACTACATGTATGAGTGCAGGATTTCTACATAAGGGATCACCTTCAACTATGTCAACAAACTGTTTTACATGAAATAACTTTTAAAATGGTTGATATCAACGAGGACAAGGAGACTGGCTGTATTCAGAGAACATTGTTTTACACTTACAGGCATGTTTCAATGCAGATGTTCACGTCACAGAACTTTCCACTGAACAGACTTTCATGAAGATCATGGTCATATGCATTGGAAATGATAAACCGTCTGAACTCTATGTCACGTTTGACTTTTTGTAACTTTTAATTTCACCATTAATCTGCCCCGAGCAAATCTACTCATGGAAACACCGTTCCATTCTTAGAGAAGGGGGCATGTGACATAGGATGTTCCCCAATTGAGGGATATTTTGATAAAGAACAAATTGCTATTCATAATTGTTCACTATTTATGTTCATATTTATAGATTTAGTTTCAATTATAATTGTGTACCAAACAGTATACAGATTGACAAAACCATATATAATAGAATAGCTTTTAGTATTCAAAGAGAAAGTTAAAAGGCCCACCCTTGTACAGAGTTAAAGTTCGGGGTGAGAAAGTGAAACTTCTCACACATCAAAGTGAGGAGATACATTCCTAAAATGACCATGTCCACCAGGACAGATGGTATGTTCAAAGTAATGGCCAAATAGATCCTGCTTGCCGACTATTTGGCTAAATAATCATAAATGTGGTTTCGGCCAAGGAAATAACATGTCAAAATATTATTAATTAGTCCCTTCTTGGCCAAGCTTTTTCCGTTGTCAGGATGTAGACCATCTCAAGGGACACCGCCCACCTTGTTGGTGATCGGAGTCACACCAGTCCTGTGATTGGTCTAAAGTTAAATGAAAGTTAATATTATAAGCCTACTTGGAAGTTTGTGATTGGTCAGGAAAGTTAGTACCAATCACTGCTAGAAAGCTTCCTATTGGATGAGATTAATTATGATTCCTTCCATAATTGTATGTATATGGAGAAACTTCCTCTCCATCTTTAGTCTACTTTCCATCAGGACTCAGAGACCACCTGTCTGAGGTGGTCAATAAAGATATCTAACGAAGTTAATCGCCATCGAAATGTATAAAGCCTATATGAAGAAATAAATGAGTTACGCTTAATGATTGAACTTCATCAAATGAGTGTACTTTTGTGTTATTGCCACGCCACCACTTCGTTACAGCAGCCATTCAGGTCTCCCGTCTTAATTTTTCATTCCTTTGTTATGTCCATAGTTCTCCTAGTGATGCACTTGCAATTGTTCCTTCGATCTTGATGGACCAAAAAATCCCACCCACCCTCCCAAAAGCTGGAAGGGTGAATCAGTTAACTAAATATGGTTAAAGATACTCCAATAAAATGGTATGTCCAATTATGCTGCTTTATGCTTAAAAATAGAGGCTTTGTATGGAATTTCTTCAAATCTTGAAGAATATCATTAGTAGATGTCTCCACTTTCTACTGCGTTTTATAGAAGGGGAATGAATGCTTTGTATGGAGTTTCTTCAAAACCTGAAGAATCTCGTCAGTAGATTGTCTCCACTTTCTACTGCGTTTTCTTTTTATAGAGGGTGGTGGAGTTTCTTCAAAACCTGAAGAATCTCGTCAGTAGATTGTCTCCACTTTCTACTGCGTTTTTTTATAGAGGGTGGTGGAGTTTCTTCGAAACCTGAAGAATCTTGTCAGTAGATTGTCTCCACTTTCTACTGCGTTTTATGGTATTGATTGGTTTTATTGGGCTATTGAATGCTTTGTATGGAGTTTCTTCAAAACCTGAAGAATCTCGTCAGTAGATTGTCTCCACTTTCTACTGCGTTTTTATAGAGGGTGGTGGAGTTTCTTCAAAACCTGAAGAATCTCGTCAGTAGATTGTCTCCACTTTCTACTCGCGCGTTTTTATAGAGGGTGGTGGAGTTTCTTCAAAACCTGAAGAATCTCGTCAGTAGATTGTCTCCACTTTCTACTGCGTTTTATGGTATTGAATGGTTTTATTGGGCTATTGTTTGCTTTGTATGGAGTTTCTTCAAAACCTGAAGAATCTCGTCAGTAGATTGTCTCCACTTTCTACTGTGTTTTATGGTATTGGTTGGTTTTATTGGGCTATTGTTTGCTTTGTATGGAGTTTCTTCAAAACCTGAAGAATCTCGTCAGTAGATTGTCTCCACTTTCTACTGCATTTTATGGTATTGGTTGGTTTTATTGGGCTATTGTTTGCTTTGTATGGAGTTTCTTCAAAACCTGAAGAATCTCGTCAGTAGATTGTCTCCACTTTCTACTGCGTTTTTATAGAGGGTGGTGGAGTTTCTTCAAAACCTGAAGAATCTCGTCAGTAGATTGTCTCCACTTTCTACTGCGTTTTTTATTGAGGGTGGTGGAGTTTCTTCAAAACCTGAAGAATCTCGTCAGTAGATTGTCTCCACTTTCTACTGCGTTTTATAGTGGGCTATTGGTTGCCTTCATGCTTTCCTCCCTTTCTACTGCGTTTTTATACCAGGGTTATAAATGCTTTGTTGCTTATTTGGAGTATCTTTATTTACTTGGTTGTAAATACCGGTGGATTTAATAATATATTGTATATCAGTATTACATGTATGGTTTAAGCATTGATGCTGGATCTTGCTGAATACAAAATATTTGTTTCCTAGTGTTGGCATTGTTTATTCTTTTGGAGATTTCTAATTATTTAATTGCGGTTAAAAATGCTGTTTTCCAATCCAATCCTCTGTTTGATCCAAAGATGTATCTGCTTAAGATTTGCTTAAGATGAAATTTGGTTAAATGTGATTCAGAAGTCAACTTTTGTTTGTCCAGCCTGTATGGTTGGCTTGTACACATTTTTCCAATAATTCGTATATTTATTGATTTATATGAAGATAATAAATAATTCCAAATGCTTGCTGCAATTAATTATCTCAATGTATATAATTTGTTTAATTGATATGAAATCTGTTATTATCTCAATATAGTCTTAATTTCTATGAGATTGTGAAATTATTATAAATAAGCTTATGTGTATTAAATGGTCCTCCTGATCGTGGGGGCAATGCAGAGTCTATTCTTTGCGTTGTTGTGCTTTCCTGCTGTCTCGAGACAATCAAATAAAGGTCCACAGTTTTAAAAGTTTTTAAGCAAAAAGCAAACAAAAACAAGCATTAAAAGTACAACTTACCATTTTGTAATGAAAAATGATCTTTGGATTTTATCGGGTGGGGGTGCTGGCTGGAGTCCTTCATTCAAAAATCCTCTCCCATATGAAACTTGTCCATAGTTATTGACTGTTGCGCAACCTGTCTTGGCAATCTTGCTGAAAATATATAAAATACATATTTTGCAATTTAATAATTTTGCAAAAGTGAAATGTCGCCTGTTTTAACCTCATCCGTAATATTTTGGTCTCCTCATCTGAGTTCTTCCTGAATTAGGATCTAATTTGTGTAAAATGCTGAGTCCCACCACAGACCCTTTCTAGGGTCTGTGGTCCCACCACCACCCTTAAATGGACATTCAAAGATTTTGACCCTATTTGACATACATGCACTTGAGTGAGGAAATATCATCATGATCATTTGTCACATGGTATGGATCAAATGACGGTATCATTTATGCCTTCAGACCCCCTGGGGGACTAAAGTTAAGTTTTGGTAGGGATGTGAACTTTGGGAACTAAGATCTGACTTTCAGGCAAAATAGAGGCTTGATGAACTGAAATTTCAACATTTTTGGGGTATAGTGAAATAAAATTGGGCTAAATCATAGGCTGTGGAGCTAAAAATATTCCAAATTTGAGCTAAAGAGCTACAATTGTCAGAGTTTGAGGCTCAAAGAACTGGAGCATGATCCAAATATGGGTCTTACGGAACTGCCGGCAGAGCCTGAAAAAGGGATCCTTGACTGCCGCACATACCCGTACCACCTTTACATGTGAGTAACTCCCCCCTGGTTCAGACCCCTTCCTCATCTCATTATAATTTGGTCATCTCATCCAAAATCTTGAGCCTCACTACCACCCTTAAATGGACATTCACAGATTTTTAGTTTCAATTTTTTCACAAAGTTTGGTTTTTGGTGACTACTTACATATCAGCCCTGTACATCTACAGTTTGAGCTTAGGTTTGAGGAAATCCCAGAGGGAAATATCATGACGTACCTCATAGATCAAATTATCATTAATAAACCTTTTCATATTGAAGTTTTCCAAATTGATGACCCAGTTTTTAAAAATGGGTCATCATACGCAGTTCTTGGGCGCACATTACGCCAGTTGTGCATTGCGTCAATGCATGCAGTTGAGGAGACGCTTGCATCCATGTGATTATTTTGCGAACATTTCCGATGCCGATTCACACGATATGAAAAAGTCTATTGCCTATAACCCCCCTCCTGTAATTATACATTTTATTGCGGTATAATTCATTGTAGCTTACATAATTTTGACTGCAAGTTTATTTAGCATGAGTTTCCAATAACACAGTATTCACACAAATTACCATCAACAGGTTAATGCAAGAGCTGGTGAAAATTATTGGATCCAATAAATTTTCAAAAACATTTGCTTTTTTATCAATTTAAAAAATTGTTTTTCATTTGGTATTGGTAATATTCATGTTAAATTATAAGAAGGGGCTGTGTAATAATTATGAGCCCCCAAGGGGTAAAATTTCCAAATGCCCCCCCCCCCCTCTTGGCCTGCATAAAATTGCTTCCCCTACCCCTCTGTCTGCCAAAAAATCTTTGCCCCCCCCCCTTTTGCAAATGCCAAACTTTGGATCCCAATTTTCAAACCTTAAATGATCTATATAATATGATGTAAGCGCAGCGAGCAGGAAAATTCGCATATTTAAGCATTTCCGTACATAATAGTCTCAGGTTTTCCTAAGTCTTTTTAGAGTGTTTATTTAAAAGACGCCCCATGAATCTGTGCCAAAAATTGCTTGCCTCCCCCAACTTGGCTTGCCAGAAATTGTTCCCCGCCCCTTTTGGCTCACCAAAATTCTTGCCCCACAACCCCCCCCATTTTACTCTCCCACCAGGGTTCATAATTATTGCACAGCCCCTAAATGTACCAAACTGTGAAATCAATGTATGGACATTCTAAACATTTTAGTCTGAAATCATCAGCTAACTCTGTGAAATCTGTAAAATATAAAATATTGTAAATCATCACTAAGAAAAATCATTTTAACAATAAACTTTTCAAGGTCAGATATTTCTGTGCACTTGTTGTGATATTGTGCGCAGGGTTGCCAGAAATCTTCAGCCCAAATCACTGATCAAATGATCGAAAAAGTCACCCAATTTTTCTCTTGACCACTATTGCATTGGTATCTATGGGAAATGTTCAAAAGTTGCGGGGAATTTAGAAAATTCTTCAAAAGTCACCCAATTGTGCTACCAAATTGCGGGTTTGGCATCCCTGATTATGTGTGTAAATGGTGCAGTCATGAACTTCTATCAAAAGGACTATTGTTAAGAGTGGCAGTGTCATAACATTTTATTATTTCCAAACAAGCTCTGTTCAACCACAGAAGCCATGTTCAGACGGGCTCGAAGTTAAGTTAGTGTTATGCTAACACTAAGCTATATCTCTGAGGTAGCTTAGTGTTAGCAAATCTGAAAAAGTATCGTGTTTATTAGGGAACAACCCAAAAGTTTGATGAAGCCCTATAAGCGAAAGTCCTTTCGTTAGTGGGGAGGGGTCAGAAAGTTCGATTATGTTTGTAAAAAGTAGTAAAACATCGGCCAACATGCGCGTATTTTGGGGGATTTCAAATCGTCATGTAAGTTCATTTTAAAAGAAGCTGTCCCAGCAAACACAAAGCGTTTTAAACATGTTATATTTTGGGGTTTTGGTTGTTGTAAAAGCGTTTTAATAACATTAAAATGTCGGGTTTATATCAGGAACTTCGATATCTGGGAATTACGACTGAAAAAGGTCACGATTCACACAAGTGGTATATCATCTCTACGAACTGAATTGACATAGGTCAGTTAATTTACGGCATTTAGTCACATTTAATCAATATGATAACATATTTTTAATATTTTTATGGTAAAGAACTATTCTATAGTAAATCAGTTATACCAAGTAACAGATGAGGCATAATATGCAGGATATTAATAATAATCATCTTGCTATCACAAGGCGTGGCTTTTTACTTCCGCAAATGCCCGTAGTGCTATCATCTAACCTGACTCGACAGCAGTCTCACCCCCCCCCCCCCTGGGTATATAAAGGTCAATGTCATGAAAACGTTTTAAAACGTTATGCATGAAAACACACTACAAAACTACATGTATTTCTAAAATGTTTTCAAAATGTTATTGTAAAATATTTTTAAAGAACATTATGTTAGAATATGCAGGAGGTTATCAAAAATGTTTTTAAAAGTTTAATATGAAAATGCTTTTTTCCCTTTATATACCCTTTATATAGCCCGACATTTAAACGTTTTCTGGCAACCTTTTGTAACCTTTGGCCAATGATGTCGAAAACGCTTGGTGTTTGATACCACATTCTGTTTTTATTTGAAAATCCAGCATGTCCTATTTTTTCGGTGCCAAAAAAGATAATGAAGAAAAATGTAGAATGCAATAGGCCTATTCGTTTCTTCCATAAACGTGATCAATATCCTAGCATTGTCACACCCCTCCACAACCCCATGCACCATAGCGACTGCCCCTGTATCCTATATGAATACGGGTTGGAATTTTCGATATTTGTCATTTACGTTAGAGGGAGGGGAGGGGTTAGCCTTCTAACGAAAGGACTTTCGTTTATAGGGCTTCATCGAACTTTTGGGTTGTTCCTTAGCTTTTACATGAACGATTTACCACCAAGAAATCTGTGTGGTAGCACATTAAAACACAAACCGATCGATGCAGCTACATGGAGTGCTTAGAATTAGCTACCGTAAGGCTGAGTTCATATAGAAGTATACGGTATATGTAGTATTAAGCTATCGAAATCGCTCACAATTCGATCAGGCTGAGTTCATATAGGAGTATACTATGTGAACTCAGCCTGATCGAATGAGCGTATTTCGTATAGCGATTAGAGAGTATAGGCATGATAGGTCAGTTTACCAATTTTCTTCGTCTAATCAAATGCTTGTAACTTTACTTCTTGAGGTCGCATTGCATTCAATGAGGTGTCATAATGTGCAGAAATAGATAAAAAAACAATTAAAAACCCACATATGGTTTAGTTTTAAAATTAGGACGGTATACGCTGCACTAAAATCGAACACGCATGATTCCTACTTATTCCCACTATACTACTATACGCAGGTATACGGCCTTTTCGAATAGTGCCCTCTTATGTGACCCGGTACTATGAAATTACCTTGCTTTCGATTTAAGCTATACGCGTACACCTGCAAAACGTGCACCGTATACCCGAATAGTATACTTCTATGTGATCGTAGCCTTACATATATGTGACCGGTACTATGAAATTGCCTTGCTCGATTTAAGCTATACCGTACGCATACACCTGCAAAACGTGCACCGTATACCCGAATAGTATACTTCTATGTGAACGCAGCCTAAGGAGGGACTGTGTGGACAATCATTAATGTTAAATGACGACCTCGGACAACCTCTGTGTTATGCTAATAACATAGAAGTAAGCTTCGCATGCATCTGAACAAGCCTAGACTTCTATTCAATAAAGCCAGTCTACCATGAACAAATATGCATACCATGTACCTGGTATTGCAAAATAAAATCAAACCATGTCTTGTCACAGACTGTGTACAAACTTTTGTATAATTAGAGAAAAAGGTATTGTTTTTAAGCAAAAAAAAATAAATTGTTTGGTTGCACTATACAACTGGTCCAAAAAGTTAAGGTTGGTCGGTCGGTCGGTCGGTCGGATTTTTTTCTTTTTTCATATGGCCTTGTGGAAGCAAAAGAGGCAAAGCATGATAACATATAATTTTTAAGGTTTTTACATGATGTCTAGGTTTATTAAACACTTATGCAGTTGTACAGCAACATGAGTGCATGTACATGAATTAAGGCTGTTGATATCCGTTGAATGGTCTAAACAGCTGCCTAAAATGGTAAAAAAAATTGGCTGTTTAAAACATTAAAAAAAAAAAAAAATAGCTAGCAATGCATACTAATTCAATGTGTCCCTAGCTGTTCAATAGAAGCAAAAGTAATATACAATTTTATACAACTTAGAAAAAAAATTTAGTGGCAGTATTTCTCCAGTTTCCAACCTTGAATAACAACCCTGAATATGGACTCAGTATAAAGAAGAAATAAACAAACAAACAAAGTAATTTAGGGCCTAACTTCTTTTATTTTAATTTGTGTAAAAAAAAAAAAAAATTTAAAATGGGTAGGCAGTCAAAAATTGGGTCGGTCGGTGGAGTGCAACCAAACAAATTTTTGTTGTTGGCCTTAGCTGCTGGAGTGCATCTATCATCTCAAATAACACGGGCAACATCATTATTTTAAAACAACAAGGTGAAGCCAAGTTGTTTTACGCCAAAAATAATGATGTGGTGTGTTATATGAGACGATAAATACACGACAGCAGCTAAAAACAATACCTTTATTCCAATTCTTAAACACTTCAATTCAAATAAAAATATCATAAGTATTACAAATTTTTTTAATCAAATTAAATCCTACATTTTACAAGGAACAAGGCTTATATTAACCAGGCACCCAGGCTTTTTTTACCCCATGGTTGCCAAATTTTGGCTCCTGGTGTGTCCAATATTTTACACTACAAACTATAGGACCAGGAGCCATCTTTGGGACCAGAAGCTCATTTTAGCTCCTGGTCCAGGCATACTTAATATAAGGCCTGACAAGGAATTACCTAGGGCTTAGAATCAATCAGTCACGTTGTTGCTATGTGCCTCCGATTGGTTCAAATAGCCAGTACACAATCGTACACATGCTGAACCATAATTATATCACACGGATAAGAACCAATAAGATTGCAGGAATATTCTCAAGTGTTTAAGAATGTTTTCTATCAGGCAGCAATGTTGTTCTTTGCTGATTACTTTCTGTGTGGTCACAGTGATGTGTGGTGGCCTTATGTAAAATAGGTTGAAACTGTCTAATTTCAACCATTTTTGGTGAATATTTCTAAAAGTTGGTCAAAATTTTAAAAAAAATAGAAAAACAGGTCACATCTTCATATATCTAGTTTTTGAAAATCAATAAGAATTTTTTTTATTTGCGACTGTGAATTTGCGACTGCGAACATCTTAACACAAATACATGTATGCGCAGTGTAAACTCCATTCTGTAGGTCGGCATGACGTCACTCGCGATACATAATGTAGATCACTTCATCCCACTGATTGATTTTGCCGAAATTCAGCTGTTCCATCTTACACCCTCGGACACTAAGGGGACACTTACTTAAGGCCTACTGTTGTACTCACTGGTGGAAATCACAAAACATGTCATAAAATAAACACCTCTTGGTGAAACAATTCAAAAAGTTTGATTTCTTATCAAGTTATCAGAGGAATAAACTTCCAATAATTACAAAAGGAAAAGCAAATTGGTGTTTTCTATGCTGTTACGTTCGCTGCCACCATGTTACGTTCGAGAACATGGGACGGAACTGAAAGGTCCTGTACAAACCAATCTAGGGATTTCACGAGGATGTCCTCTAAAGATGTGATTTGGGCAAGTCCCAGCAAACATTATAATATTGGCCCAGTAATGGCTTAAACCGGTCTACTTCTGGCAATACCGGACACGGCTGACGGTATAACGCCAGTACAAATCGATACTGGTCAATGTTTGGCCGCCGTTTTCTTACCAGGATAAGCTGTGCCGCATTTGGTCCATTATTGGGCCAATTGAAGACTACCGAATATGGCATCGAGCCGGCACATACATACTGGTCCAGTTGCGTGCAGACACTTGTAGGCCGGGCTTGTAGGCCCCCAGTGCCGCCCTGTATTGGCCCAATGTTGCATTAATGTGGGTGTGGTTTTGAAACCCTGACATTTTCTACTATCTAAATACAATATTTGATCAGTATCATCTTCATTTTGAAGGGCCACATGTTATTATTATTATAAAGAAGAGGCAGTGAGTTTGCGCTTGTTCCGAATATTTCATTTACTGCCTTGTAAAAAATCTATGTGAGCAAGGCATAATTTTTATCTGATGACACCATAGAATATATATTTCATTTATCAATGGCTCAGTTTTGTGAGCTTGGTTTGTTATCGACCTTTAAGGGTACTTGCCCATCAATTTCATTCAGGGGCGTGTTTGAAAAACGGCACAGCGCCTTAGTAAAAATAATAAAAAAACTAAAATTTTCACCGGGGTTCGAACCACTGCCAATTGCACTATGAATTCTAAAGATGCCTACTGTGCCACGGTGACTGTGGTTAACATTCGGCGAGTTTCAAAGATATACATATCAACACGTTTCTAGTGTATTGAAATCAGATTTTGGTAGGAATACTGTCATAGAAAGACATATGACTCTACTTGTCTGTTTGTTTTTCATTTAATACAAATTAATTTTGATGAATTGAACTGGTACGACTCTTAGGACTCGTGATAAACGACAATTAATTAAGTAATAATAAAATGAAAACGCTGGGTCATTCACGACGTCATTTGTAATTCATGTCAAAACCTGGGGAGGACCACACACATCCGTGTTGCATGTATATACGACGGTGCGCAATCGATACTCAATGATCCAGACAATAGCATTTGAATATACCGCCCTTATCCTGCTTGACAGAAAAAGTCTATTGCCTATAACCCCCCTCCTGTAATTATACATTTTATTGCGGTATAATTCATTGTAGCTTACATAATTTTGACTGCAAGTTTATTTAGCATGAGTTTCCAATAACACAGTATTCACACAAATTACCATCAGCAGGTTAATGCAAGAGCTGGTGAAAATTATTGGATCCAATAAATTTTCAAAAACATTTGCTTTTTATCAATTTAAAAATTGTTTTTCATTTGGTATTGGTAATATTCATGTTAAATTATAAGAAGGGGCTGTGTAATAATTATGAGCCCCCAAGGGGTAAAATTTCCAAATGCCCCCCCTCTTGGCCTGCATAAAATTGCTTCCCCTACCCCTCTGTCTGCCAAAAAATCTTTGCCCCCCCCCCCTTTTGCAAATGCCAAACTTTGGATCCCAATTTTCAAACCTTAAATGATCTATATAATATGATGTAAGCGCAGCTTAGCAGGAAAATTCGATATTTAAGCATTTCGCACATAATAGTCTCAGGTTTTCCTAAGTCTTTTTAGAGTGTTTATTTAAAAGACGCCCCATGAATCTGTGCCAAAAATTGCTTGCCTCCCCCAACTTGGCTTGCCAGAAATTGTTCCCCGCCCCCTTTTGGCTCACCAAAATTCTTGCCCCACAACCCCCCCCATTTTACTCTCCCACCAGGGTTCATAATTATTGCACAGCCCCTAAATGTACCAAACTGTGAAATCAATGTATGGACATTCTAAACATTTTAGTCTGAAATCATCAGCTAACTCTGTGAAATCTGTAAAATATAAAATATTGTAAATCATCACTAAGAAAAATCATTTTAACAATAAACTTTTCAAGGTCAGATATTTCTGTGCACTTGTTGTGATATTGTGCGCAGGGTTGCCAGAAATCTTCAGCCCAAATCACTGATCAAATGATCGAAAAGTCACCCAATTTTTCTCTTGACCACTATTGCATTGGTATCTATGGGAAATGTTCAAAAGTTGCGGGGAATTTAGAAAATTCTTCAAAAGTCACCCAATTGTGCTACCAAATTGCGGGTTTGGCATCCCTGATTATGTGTGTAAATGGTGCAGTCATGAACTTCTATCAAAAGGACTATTGTTAAGAGTGGCAGTGTCATAACATTTTTATTATTTCCAAACAAGCTCTGTTCAACCACAGAAGCCATGTTCAGACGGGCTCGAAGTTAAGTTAGTGTTATGCTAACACTAAGCTATATCTCTGAGGTAGCTTAGTGTTAGCACCCGTCTGAAAAAGTATCGTGTTTATTAGGGAACAACCCAAAAGTTTGATGAAGCCCTATAAACGAAAGTCCTTTCGTTAGTGGGGGAGGGGGTCAGAAAGTTCGATTATGTTTGTAAAAAAGTAGTAAAAACATCGGCCAACATGCGCGTATTTTGGGGGGATTTCAAATCGTCATGTAAGTTCATTTTAAAAGAAGCTGTCCCAGCAAACACAAAACGTTTTAAACATGTTATATTTTGGGGTTTTGGTTGTTGTAAAAACGTTTTAATAACATTAAAATGTCGGGTTTATATCAGGGAACTTCGATATCTGGGAATTACGACTGAAAAAGGTCACGATTCACACAAGTGGTATATCATCTCTACGAACTGAATTGACATAGGTCAGTTAATTTACCGGCATTTAGTCACATTTAATCAATATGATAACATATTTTTAATATTTTTTATGGTAAAGAACTATTCTATAGTAAATCAGTTATACCAAGTAACAGATGAGGCATAATATGCAGGATATTAATAATAATCATCTTGCTATCACAAGGCGTGGCTTTTTACTTCCGCAAATGCCCGTAGTGCTATCATCTAACCTGACTCGACAGCAGTCTCACCCCCCCCCCCCCTGGGTATATAAAGGTCAATGTCATGAAAACGTTTTAAAACGTTATGCATGAAAACACACTACAAAACTACATGTATTTCTAAAATGTTTTCAAAATGTTATTGTAAAATATTTTTAAAGAACATTATGTTAGAATATGCAGGAGGTTATCAAAAATGTTTTTAAAAGTTTAATATGAAAATGCTTTTTTCCCTTTATATACCCTTTATATAGCCCGACATTTAAACGTTTTCTGGCAACCTTTTGTAACCTTTGGCCAATGATGTCGAAAACGCTTGGTGTTTGATACCACATTCTGTTTTTATTTGAAAATCCAGCATGTCCTATTTTTTCGGTGCCAAAAAGATAATGAAGAAAAATGTAGAATGCAATAGGCCTATTCGCTTCTTCCATAAACGTGATCAATATCCTAGCATTGTCACACCCCTCCACAACCCCATGCACCATAGCGACTGCCCCTGTATCCTATATGAATACGGGTTGGAATTTTCGATATTTGTCATTTACGTTAGAGGGGAGGGGGAGGGGGTTAGCCTTCTAACGAAAGGACTTTCGTTTATAGGGCTTCATCGAACTTTTGGGTTGTTCCCTTAGCTTTTACATGAACGATTTACCACCAAGAAATCTGTGTGGTAGCACATTAAAACACAAACCGATCGATGCAGCTACATGGAGTGCTTAGAATTAGCTACCGTAAGGCTGAGTTCATATAGAAGTATACGGTATACGGTATTCGCTATACGAAATACGCTCACAATTCGATCAGGCTGAGTTCATATAGGAGTATACTATGTGAACTCAGCCTGATCGAATGAGCGTATTTCGTATAGCGATTAGAGAGTATAGGCATGATAGGTCAGTTTACCAATTTTCTTCGTCTAATCAAATGCTTGTAACTTTACTTCTTGAGGTCGCATTGCATTCAATGAGGTGTCATAATGTGCAGAATTAGATAGTGCATCTATTAAAAACCCACATATGGTTTAGTTTTAAAATTAGGACGGTATACGCTGCACTAAAATCGAACACGCATGATTCCTACTTATTCCCACTATACTACTATACGCAGGTATACGGCCTTTTCAAATAGTGCCCTCTTATGTGACCCGGTACTATGAAATTACCTTGCTCGATTTAAGCTATACGCAGTACACCTGCAAAACGTGCAATCAGATAACCGAATAGTATACTTCTATGTGATCGTAGCCTTACATATATGTGACCCGGTACTATGAAATTGCCTTGCTCGATTTAAGCTATACCGTACGCATACACCTGCAAAACGTGCACCGTATACCCGAATAGTATACTTCTATGTGAACGCAGCCTAAGGAGGGACTGTGTGGACAATCATTAATGTTAAATGACGACCTCGGACAACCTCTGTGTTATGCTAATAACATAGAAGTAAGCTCGCATGCATCTGAACAAGCCTAGACTTCTATTCAATAAAGCCAGTCTACCATGAACAAATATGCATACCATGTACCTGGTATTGCAAAATAAAATCAAACCATGTCTTGTCACAGACTGTGTACAAACTTTTGTATAATTAGAGAAAAAGGTATTGTTTTTAAGCAAAAAAAAAATAAATTGTTTGGTTGCACTATACAACTGGTCCAAAAAGTTAAGGTTGGTCGGTCGGTCGGTCGGTCGGATTTTTTTCTTTTTTCATATGGCCTTGTGGAAGCAAAAGAGGCAAAGCATGATAACATGTAATTTTTAAGGTTTTTACATGATGTCTAGGTTTATTAAACACTTATGCAGTTGTACAGCAACATGAGTGCATGTACATGAATTAAGGCTGTTGATATCCGTTGAATGGTCTAAACAGCTGCCTAAAATGGTAAAAAAAATTGGCTGTTTAAAACAAAAAAAAAAAAAAAAATAGCTAGCAATGCATACTAATTCAATGTGTCCCTAGCTGTTCAATAGAAGCAAAAGTAATATACAATTTTATACAACTTAGAAAAAAAAAATTTAGTGGCAGTATTTCCAGTTTCCAACCTTGAATAACAACCCTGAATATGGACTCAGTATAAAGAAGAAATAAACAAACAAACAAAGTAATTTAGGGCCTAACTTCTTTTATTTTAATTTGTGTAAAAAAAAAAAAAAAATTTAAAATGGGTAGGCAGTCAAAAATTGGGTCGGTCGGTGGAGTGCAACCAAACAAATTTTTGTTGTTATCTTAGTTGCTGGAGTGCATCTATCATCTCAAATAACACGGGCAACATCATTATTTTAAAACAACAAGGTGAAGCCAAGTTGTTTTACGCCAAAAATAATGATGTGGTGTGTTATATGAGACGATAAATACACGACAGCAGCTAAAAACAATACCTTTATTCCAATTCTTAAACACTTCAATTCAAATAAAAATATCATAAGTATTACAAATTTTTTTAATCAAATTAAATCCTACATTTTACAAGGAACAAGGCTTATATTAACCAGGCACCCAGGCTTTTTTACCCCATGGTTGTTAAATTTTGGCTCCTGGTGTGTCCAATATTTTACACTACAAACTATAGGACCAGGAGCCATCTTTGGGACCAGAAGCTCATTTTAGCTCCTGGTCCAGGCATACTTAATATAAGGCCTGACAAGGAATTACCTAGGGCTTAGAATCAATCAGTCACGTTGTTGCTATGTGCCTCCGATTGGTTCAAATAGCCAGTACACAATCGTACACATGCTGAACCATAATTATATCACACGGATAAGAACCAATAAGATTGCAGGAATATTCTCAAGTGTTTAAGAATGTTTTCTATCAGGCAGCAATGTTGTTCTTTGCTGATTACTTTCTGTGTGGTCACAGTGATGTGTGGTGGCCTTATGTAAAATAGGTTGAAACTGTCTAATTTCAACCATTTTTGGTGAATATTTCTAAAAGTTGGTCAAAATTTTAAAAAAATAGAAAACAGGTCACATCTTCATATATCTAGTTTTTGAAAATCAATAAGAATTTTTTTATTTGCGACTGTGAATTTGCGATCATGTAACATCTTAACACAAATACATGTATGCGCAGTGTAAACTCCATTCTGTAGGTCGGCATGACGTCACTCGCGATACATAATGTAGATCACTTCATCCCACTGATTGATTTTGCCGAAATTCAGCTGTTCCATCTTACACCCTCGGACACGAAGGGGACACTTACTTAAGGCCTACTGTTGTACTCACTGGTGGAAATCACAAAACATGTCATAAAATAAACACCTCTTGGTGAAACAATTCAAAAAGTTTGATTTCTTATCAAGTTATCAGAGGAATAAACTTCCAATAATTACAAAAGGAAAAGCAAATTGGTGTTTTCTATGCTGTTACGCTCGCTGCCACCATGTGACGCTCGAGAACATGGGACGGAACTGAAAGGTCCTGTACAAACCAATCTAGGGATTTCACGAGGATGTCCTCTAAAGATGTGATTTGGGCAAGTCCCAGCAAACATTATAATATTGGCCCAGTAATGGCTTAAACCGGTCTACTTCTGGCAATACCGAACACGGCTGACGGTATAACGCCAGTACAAACCGATACTGGTCAATGTTTGGCCGCCGCTTTTCTTACCAGGATAAGCTGTGCCGTACTTGTTCCATTTTTGGGCCAATTGAAGACTGCCCGAATATGGCATCGAGCCGGCACATACATACTGGTCCAGTTGGCGGCAGACACTTGTAGGCCGGGCTTGTAGGCCCCCCGAGTGCCGGCCCTGTATTGGCCCAATGTTGCATTAATGTGGGTGTGGTTTTGAAACCCTGACATTTTCTACTATCTAAATACAATATTTGATCAGTATCATCTTCATTTTGAAGGGCCACATGTTATTATTATTATAAAGAAGAGGCAGTGAGTTTGGCGCTTGTTCCGAATATTTCATTTACTGCCTTGTAAAAAATCTATGTGAGCAAGGCATAATTTTTATCTGATGACACCATAGAATATATATTTCATTTATCAATGGCTCAGTTTTGTGAGCTTGGTTTGTTATCGACCTTTAAGGGTACTTGCCCATCAATTTCATTCAGGGGCGTGTTTGAAAAACGGCACAGCGCATTAGTAAAAATAATAAAAAAACTAAAATTTTCACCGGGGTTCGAACCACTGCCAATTGCACTATGAATTCTAAAGATGCCTACTGTGCCACGGTGACTGTGGTTAACATTCGGCGAGTTTCAAAGATATACATATCAACACGTTTCTAGTGTATTGAAATCAGATTTTGGTAGGAATACTGTCATAGAAAGACATATGACTCTACTTGTCTGTTTGTTTTTCATTTAATACAAATTAATTTTGATGAATTGAACTGGTACGACTCTTAGGACTCGTGATAAACGACAATTAATTAAGTAATAATAAAATGAAAACGCTGGGTCATTCACGACGTCATTTGTAATTCATGTCAAAACCTGGGGAGGACCACACACATCCGTGTTGCATGTATATACGACGGTGCGCAATCGATACTCAATGATCCAGACAATAGCATTTGAATATACCGCCCTTATCCTGCTTGACACATCTTGTCACTTGAGGGAAGATATACCATAAGCCTACCCTAATAGCTTACAATAGATACCCCACCGTAAATAGCTTTCTTCATTACCTCGCTGTCCCAGTATATATACGCGTAGTGTACGCACTTTTGAACCATATTTTGTTCAAAAATGATAGGAAGGGACTGTTTTCAGCTAAAATGTTGGTTATCAGCAGATGCTTAATGATACCGGGAAGTGTTGCAGAAAGGTAAGCGTACTCTTTATTTATTCAAAATATCACATATCAATGAGTTAAAATTAGAAATCCAAAAAGGAAATGTCAGGTCAAAATTCTCACCTTAGAATTATTGTGAAATAAAATCAAACCAAATTTAGGCTCCGCAAACAACGTCCAATTATTCCCATTGGTGTTTGCTACATGTGCATATAATAAATTATGATTTGGGGCTAATTTGAGAAGAGTTAATGCCTCGAGTTTCAAAATACACCGAGTGATGTTTTTTGATCAAAAACATCGACAATTCAAGACTCTGTAAAAGCAAATCAAGAATTTTCTGGGATAATTGCAACTAAGTATAATGAAAGTTATGATCTAAGCTACCAGATGCATCATTAATTTCCTGACTATGGTATTTAGTTGTGAGAAAAGATTACTTTAATGTTTTGGCGGGATTATTTCCCGCCAAAAATTTCAACCAAAAAGAGCATGTAGCCTTAATACTTTGCACATCAGTTAACACAAATTCAATTGTGCTGAGTGCAAGTAACCTGTAGGTCTCCTTTATAAAGAAGGAGATCTGGTTCAACAGGTGAAACTGACCAATAATGCCTGAACCAACCGGATAATCGAGGAATGAATAGAAGAATATTCCACAGCTAGACGTGGACCAAAATGAAATAAAATAAAAAGGACCAAAATTGGACCATTACCGTTTGCTTACGGTTGCATAATGGGAATATATTGGCAGTATTATATTGGCCCAGTACAGTATTGAATAAATTGGACCTCTACTGGGCAATGCTGGCAATATCTATTGGGCCAGTCGAATGCCCGTGTGCACGACCATGTCGGACCAATACAGGCTGCCATTCTTGGTCCTTTATAGCAGCTTTTATAGAGCCAGTATCGGGCCGATTGTATAATGTTTGCTGGAGTGCACTGGATGGAACAACCCCGACCGAGAGAATACCAATTACTGTTAACCTTTGATGAGCGCGCAACATCACAGTTGTACTACAACTGTGATGTTGCAAGGTCGGAGCTAAGGCTTAATGTACGATTTCCTTCAAATTTTTAATTTGTCATTATATACCGTACTCAAAATGCTGAAATAATACTAGTAATAATTATTGGGAATGGTTTCTGTCCATTTTTAGCTGAAATAACGAGGTAAAGTTAAAGAAACACTGCTTGTTATTTTGACCGTTTAACACGCCGTTCTATGGGAGGACATAAAGTCATAATTTCTTGAATTAATATGACTTTATGTCAAACTTTGCTCTGTTTACCTACAAACTCAACAAATATGGCTGATTCCATTTGGGTGCAAATTGTGACATGTGTAAACCTTACAAATATGCCAAAAAATCAGGTTTGAAAAAATTAACCAAATTCATAAGATCGTACATTATCATGACTTTAAAGTATGGAGCAAATTCAAAATTTCAAGTCCACCGGCAACGTCAACAGCGGATCGCTGCACGTCCATGACCTCAGCAGCATATATGTGACAAGGCAAGTGCGTCTGAACGCAATAAATAGGTGATGTACGCTTAACATAAGCTCTCGTCTAAACTTCAAAGGAAAAGCTTATACAATAGTAGGTCTACATGCATGGATGACATGATGCATGAATGATGGGTGCAAAATTTGACAGGGTTGTTTGTTTTATTCTTAAGCTTTTACAATTCCATATCAATCACGTTTAGAAGATGAAATCAGGTCGTATATTCATACTTACAAACTACTTTACTGGGATTTAATTCCTTCAGTCAATCATCTTGCTCTCCATCTAAATTCTGAAGGTGGTTGTTTCTTATAAAGTCGTCCAAAAAATCTGATGTCAGGCCAGAGATTTTATTTACAATCGTATAAATTTAGCATCACAGCTGTATTTAATACGCATGCGCAGCGAGAAGCTATCTATAGCCCGTAGGTTACATACATGATTTTGATTGGTTAGTGGTATGAGGCGCTTTCAAAACTTTTTAAAAGTAAATTTACAAATTGTATATATTGAAACCAGTGCAGCGTGATGTGGTATTACTTTTAAAATAAATGCATCATAGGATTAGGAACCGGGGGCTAGCGGGGGCTCAGCCCCTCCTCTCCCAAAAAAAGGCCTAATTTGGGTAAATTAAAATCCCCCAATATTCTGATATAGGGGGGGGGTGGTCCATATCACCTCCCCCATGTTGACGCCTCTATTTGGGGTTCTGACCAAATTAACCTGATATTTGGTCATTTTAGCCTAAAAAATGCCAATTTGTGTGCGCTTCCCGCGAATTTATTCCACTTTTGCACCATATTTCACCAGTTTAAATATCTAGCTTCAATATGCCAAAATGTTTCAGTCTTCGCGCAAATTTATAGGCTACCATTAACTTATTTTGTCGCCAAAAGGTGCTGCATTCACAAAGCATCCCATTTCCCATTCTCACCCCACCCCCCCCCCATGTCAAAAAGAAATCTACGAAAAGACATTTTGTTGTTGCTGTAAAACTTGTGAACTGAACATAGTCGTATGTGTCAGATCCTATAAACATGTATAGTCTTTAGAACGGTAAAAACATCTTTCATGACAGTTCTTATAAAAATCAGAAAATATATAATGGGTATCTCATACATAATAAAAACCTACGAACATGATGAATACAGATACTCAGCGCTGGCAGGGCCGGATTTACCATTGGGCCAGATGGGCCCCAAACTTGCCCTGCGCATCCGAACAGCCATGTTTTGGGCCAAGATATGGTAAAATTGCACAATTTTGCGCGCTTCTTGCGCACCAGCCTTAATATAGCAATATTTTTATGTTCATTTTGGGTTAAAATAGTCTGAAATTGATTTTTTTTTTTCGTGCGCATATTAATTGTAAAATCTGAACAATCGTCTTCATCTAAATTCAATTCAATGCTTCCGCCGCCACTGTCGACAGTATACGTAAAACAAAACTTGGCCACTTGACATGCTTGAGTGCACAATCTGCACAAGCCTTCCTCTTGGTGACTTTGGGGCCTCCAAATTTTGGCGTGGCCCAGGGCCCCCAAAAAGGTAAATCTGGCCCTGAGCGCTGGGTCGATACTAAACACATACCTGAATCTGGGGGTCGACGAGCGACGAGCAAAAGAAGTAGGCCTATTCTTGGCCAAGTTTTGCTCAGTGACGTAGCCTGAGCAATTAGGGAAGGGGAGCAACCAGGGGTGAATATTCTTAACAGTTGCAAGTCAGTGGCATTTGTATGTCTTTAAAAAAAAACAATTTTCGACTACACCCCACCACCCCCACCCCCAAAAGTCACCCATCACCCCTCGCTCCCCTTGCTCCATCGGCGGTGTAACTGGGAGGGGCAGGAGGGCCAGTGCCCCCCCCCCCCTTTAAGCCATAATGTGCTGTGTGTAATATGTCTGGGCTGGGTGAACATAAATAATCAAATCTCTATTCTAGACCCTTAACATGCTTAAAAAAAGTGTAAAAATGATGCACGAAATGGCTTCAATTGGACCTTAATTTTGCACAATTTTCCAACTCCCATAATACACAGTGTGTAGGCCTATGGATAAACAAATTCCCCTTTTCGCTTCTGCTTTGGACACCCAACACTAAATACAATAATTTATACAATAATAGTGAAAACTTATCCACGAATGGCTTCAATTTGGGCCTTCATTTAACCCATTTTCGGATATTTCAAACTAAAATTGTACACAATAATAGTGCCAGAATGGTCCACCAAATGGTTTCAATTGGGCATTCAGTTTGCAAAAGTTTCTCACTTCTGAGGGGGGGCTGGGGCACATCCCCCCTCAGACACCCCCCCCCCCTGCTTTCGCCTTTTTTTCTGCTTTGGACACCCGACACTTAATGTTTACAGTAATAATTTATACAGTTAATAATAGTGAGAACTTGCCCACGAATGGCTTTAATAGCTTCATTTCACCAATTTTCGGCTTTTTCAAACTCAAATTGTACACAATACACCCATTGCATTTTTTTGAGTTTTTTTTTTTTTGTATTGTAAAAATGGACAAAGTGGTATGCAAAATGAAGGGGCAAGTCTTCTCGTTCTATTGGTGGCATCGGTATCAATGTAGCTTACATGCTTTTAAAGGTAGAAGCCAAAAAGTGGTACATCAGTGATGTACCACTTTTTAGCTTCTACCGATGCAACCAACAGAACGAGAAGACTGAAATGGAGAGAGCAATTTGCATGAGCCTGGTCCCATCAGGACCCAAGTGTGTGTCCGCCCGGACCGACTGGTCAAACAAACAAACAAACAAATAAGAAATTGTCATCGAAATAACATTTTTTTACTTATACATGTATATATATATAATAATGATACCAGCTATAATGCATTTTACGGTAGGTAGTCTTTTTGAGTTCAAAGTGACCTTTTATTGTAATATGAATGGGAATTTATGATGAATTCCATTCTTAAATTTAACCACAATTATCGGGTTGTTTTACTTAAGGCGAGTGGGGTGTCAGGAGCCATATTTTTCCAGTTGGAGCAATTTAACTATAAAAAAAAAACCTGCAGCGTACTTTTTAATATTAATACATACATTGATCTTATAGGAAATGAGTCAAGGAAGCAACTAATCGCATTTATATTTTCGTACTTTCTCATGGTTCTTCAGTAGAGGCCAATAATACATAAAAACGAAAGTTTTGAGCGTCTACCCCCTCCGAAGAAAATCATGCACATGGGACAAAAATAGCACCCCTTATGTCAAGCCTTGGGATCTCCTTTATAGAACACATATACCATTCTTTTGGTTGTGTTAGCTTTATTTGTCTCAATATTAGAGTGCCAATACCACTAGTTCATGCTCCCCTCTGACCCGCCTTAACATTCGAAGTTAATTTTATAGTCATAGGTACATGTATTTTCGTACGGTTGAAGATACGTGTATAATGCTATATATTTTTTATTTTTTACTTTATTGCTGAATTCATTCATTGCCAGTTACAACATGCATGTATGTTTTAGCCGGGATTAAAACTTGAAGAAACTTTGTTATTTGTGCGGGTGTTTGGGGTAGGGGTGTGTGTGTGTGTGTGGGGGGGGTGTTGTGGAGGGGTGTTCTATCATGATTGTGTTTAAATGTTACATGGTATTATTCAATTCAAAAATTGAGGAGCATAATAATTGACTCATCCTATAGATATTATTTTATATATGCCATATGCCCTCTGACACTAATAGTAAAGACCCTCGCCTGGCGGCTCGGTGAGTGGGCTTTCGCGGTTGGTGGGTTTTGTAGACCAATATCTTAGGGAGACAGTGATCTTTACTGCATAGTTGTCCTACTGCATAGTGGCCATATACTTACTTGTTGGTGACTTATGTAGCTTGCCAATAGTGAAGCTTGCCTTCGGCAAGCTCTGTACCATGTACATGTACTGCTGGGAGTGGTATTAATTTTTTACAGAATGGTCTAAACCAGGCAGGGATTGGCCTATATACATTTTCTTTAAAAAATACCAGTCACTTGCTTGGGTTTATTTTACTTGGGGATCACTGGATCTTCTAAGGTACTGCGAGGGCTCTGATCAAGAGCTAGGGCCAGGAGGTGTGTGGGAACAACACCACCTTGGACATTGTTGGATTTTGTTCATAATTATGTGGGGCCGGCTAGGGCCAGGAGGTGTGTGGGAACAACACCCCCTTGGATTTTGTGCATGTGTGGGGAGGGCCAGGGTGTGTGTGGGGTGCGTCATGGTCAAATGGCATGGACACTAACTCTGGCCATTTACTTCCATGCCCTGACACAAATTATAATCACGCAGTATACAAAACTTACAAACAATATGCAAAGACACGTGTTAGGTACATTTTACCCCAAAATAATGCCTCTTTTTTTTTCAAATAAATTGATGGAAAATTACGATCGCTTTAAACGCCTTCATGGTCCATATACAGTTACGTGTAACACAAATACAGTTGAGTTTTCACATGTATGAATAGGGCCTACTTTCAATCAAGTTTTTCTCAGAGCTAAAACGCAGTCGACCTTTTTGTGCTTCAGGTTTGCACTCCAAGTGTGATTTCTGCCTAACTTTCTTGTCAGTAGGTCGGTAAACATGGCGTAAGTCTGCTCAACTTACAAGCCATCGTTTAGCAGCCTGATCTGAAATGCTGCCTAACTTCTTATCATTCACAATATCTGCAGTGTACTTGTCAGGTCAGCTCATTTGAACAGGGATGTTATTTGAAAAAGTGTTCTGAAATTAATATTATATTATTCACGTCTTGAACTCTGAAGTTCGAGGTACGTTTATGTTTTTGCTATAGGATAAAATCATATTGTGCACTATTTTTGCCCACTATATAGGCCTACTGGTAAAATTTTGTCCGGGAATTTTGTGTTTACCGTATCAATTTGGCAAAGTTACAATTTTACATGAAACATCATGCACATAATGGGGCATCAAACCAAATTTAAAGGCCTATTCAGTGATTTGCTCATCCGGACAATCGTAAAACTGATCAAAATTCAGTGTTTGGTATACCTTTGTCGTTGTCATAGATGTGCTAACATAGCTAGTGGTTCAGCCAAAAGCTGTGTATTTAAGACCAAATAAGACATTTACATGAATCTGTAATTTATATACTGACAGTATGTACAAGCTACATGTATTTGAATGGGGCTTGGTGTGTCAGATCTTTAACTGTCGGGATTCTAGTTCTAAATATATCTGACGGGTGTCAGAATTCTGGAATTTCGACAGCTGTCAAAAAGTTAGAATTATTTTGTAACGTCGGGTTCATGTTATTTTCTTAAAGTTTAAAGCGATTTCTAAAGGGGCAAACCCCGGGAAAACCCCGATTTAATTGCATAAACTGTTAGAGGCGCACTGAACTACTTGGGTTTGGACAGCACTATATTAGAAGGGTTGCAGGATGGTGGGGTGGGAGAGGGTGGCCTTCCCAGCAATAGCATGCCTAGTGCGGTATGAGAACCACATAGGCCTGAGCCTAAAAGTGAACTGCGGCCTACAGTTTAATAATGTAGAGGGTAGGGAAGTAGGCCTATACTGGAATCTGGTCAATTGTCTTTTGTATGTTGTTAATATAATTTTAATATTGATGAATGAATTAATGAATAATAACTAATAAAATAATAATGAAAAAACAAAATAAAACAAGAAACGATTTCGTCCATTGTTTGAAATTCAGTACACCTATCATATTATTATATGAACGTATATAGGCCTATGCTGAACATGTTTTACAACTGAATATACCTAAATATTCGTCTCAGTTTTACAATGCTTCTGATGTTTTAGTCACCATGCAGAATACCCCTTTAAATCACTTTATCGAAAATATCAGCCATAGCCTAATTTATTTCTGCACATTTTGACACCTCATTTGTAGCAATTGACTAAATATTGACGTCACAGCGTACATTTTAAAATCAATGCAACCCAAGATTTGAAAGTTGCAGTAAATTGTATTGATTTTGTATTCAGTGTATATTTTGGAAGGAAATCTGTGTAATGATATCTGAGTGTTTTTGTATTGGAAAAATTTGCATGTAAGTGCAACTTTCAAATCTGGACCTCACTACATTAAATTGACCGGTGTTTTATTGTTTTCTGGGCTATCGCATCAAATGAGGTGTCAAAATGCGCAGAAATAAATTCTGCTTCCAACGCATTTTACAGATTTGTAATACAATAGTCCCTTTTTGAATAATGGCCATTATTTAAGGGGGTTAGTTACTTTTTTGAGATGTTTAGTATGATTTCCATAGCGCCGTGCTAGTTTTCAGTTTACTTGTCAAACTACCATAAATTCTCCAGAACTACAAGTGAGGGCGTGCTATCCAGCCTGGCCCAGCCAATCAGATCTCGTTCTATTTCAGCGCATGCGTATTTATTTTGCGGTCCAAAGGTAATTATTGAAATAATCAATTGTCACAAGTTGGCAGTGTTCACGTTTACACGTATACCCTACCTTATATGTTCAAGATTAATACAACAATTGCATGAACTCCACGCCAAGTTCATGTTTTGTATTTGTAAAGCTTCATTGATTTAATAGAATGTATCTTCTTCTTCTTCTTCTTCTTTGTGATACTGCACAACGTCCCTTATGGAACTAGACGAGCAGGAAATAATGGTGTGCGCGTGTGCTGTGCTTAGTCCTTGATGTTGGAGTCTTGTGCTTTAATTAGGTTGCTTGTTGCTGTTTTGAACTGGTTGGGGTTTGTAATGCTTGTAATATCTGGTGGTAGATCGTTCCAATCCTTAATTGTTCTTGGCACGAATGAAAATTTGAATGGGTCGATACGTGTGTGGTACTCAATGTATGATGATGAACTTGATCTTCTGGTGATCCTCTGTATCGACTTTACACAGCTCAATGTGATCAAAACTCACACGGAAAATCGTTCTTACCGGAGCAGACTCCATAAAAAACTATGCAGAAACTTTCAATAAATTCGTTTCATGGACCTGTTTACCCCTACAATTATACTCCTGAACACAAAAATAAAGTCCCCATCAAACGTGATTAGGCATATTTTTTAAAACGATTTGCCCTGATTCAAAATTGTCTCGATAAAAATAATCAGTTTGTAAAAAATGTATCCAACATATCTTACAATCTGGCATTTCAATGTATTTTGATGTCCGAAAGGTACATTGGGTACCTTCCAAAATAATACCCATTACCCTTTAAACATAGCGAAATTGACTATCTTTTTAGATGTAAGGCAAAAGGCAGCCAATTGGCTACCTTTCAGACATGAACAAGGCAGACAATTGGCTATCTTTTTAGAAGCAAGGCAAAAGGCAGCCAATTGGCTACCTTAATTCAGACACGAACAAGGCAGACAATTGACTGCCTTTTTAGAAGCAAGGCAAAAGGCAGCCAATTGGCTACCTTTCAGACACGAACAAGGCAGACAATTGACTGCCTTTTTAGAAGCAAGGCAAAAGGCAGCCAATTGGCTACCTTTCAGACAAGAACAAGGCAGACAATTGGCTGCCTTTTTAGAAGCAAAACAAAAGGCAGCTAATTGGCTACCTTTCAGACACGAACAAGGCAGACAATTGACTGCCTTTTTAGAGCACACCCTCTAACTCTGATCATTTACTTCCATGCTCTGACACAAATTATAATCACGCAGTATACAAAACTTACAAACCGTATTTATGCATAGAAAAGAAAAGGTACATTTTATCCTAAAATATTGCCTTTTTCTTTTTGATGGAACATTATGATCACTTCAAACAGCTTCGTGGTCTCGCACTTTCCCCGTAAACTTGACCGGTTTGCCTACCCTGATGTCTTACCCATGGTAGCTGGTACGCCAGTGACAGAAAGGGAAAAGAGCAAAGGCGTAATCCGGGGGTGCATCCTCCCATATTTTGATAAGGGGGTTGTCCATGCCAAATCCTCCCAATTTTGACGGAAATCGTAGGCCTACATTATGGCTTTATATTGTGATTTTCATAGCGCCGTGCTAGTTTTCAGTTTACTTGTCAAACTACCATAAATTCTCCAGAACCACAAGTGAGGGCGTGCTATCCAGCCTGGCCCAGCCAATCAGATCTCGTTCTATTTCAGCGCATGCGTATTTATTTTGCGGTCCAAAGGTAATTATTGAAAAAATCAATTGTCACAAGTTGGCAGTGTTCACATTTACACGTATACCCTACCTTATATGTTCAAGATTAATACAACAATTGCATGAACTCCACGCCAAGTTCATGTTTTGTATTTGTAAAGCTTCATTGATTTGATAGAATGTATCGACTTTACACAGATCAGTGTGATCAAAACTCACACAGAAAATCGTTCTTACCAGAGCAGACTCCATAAAAAACTATGCAGAAACTTTCAACAAATTCGTTTCATGGACCTGTGTACCCCTACAATAAGGCCAAGTAAAATAAAAAACATGTTTCACGTCCGGGTTTTTGAAGAAAAAAAAGGAGGAAGAAGGGCCTTTTTATTTTTTATTTTTTATCGCAAAATCAGTGTAAATACCCGTAATTAGAGCTGTTTTAGCGTATACAATAATGCCTGGAAAAAGGAGGAGGCCTCTTTTTATTTGTTGTTCTGAGAGACAGGCCCCTCTAACTATCACAAAACCTTATAAAAGTGTTCCTTGTATATTAGCAAGGCTATAGAAAGCATCTCTACTTCCTAGACATATTTTTTGAAAAGTTATAACTGAATTTCAAAAAATAAAAATAAAATTGAAGAAACCTCAAAAAAGGAAGCAGGAGGGGACGTGAAACATGTTTATTTTTTATTTGGCCTAATACTCCTGAACACATCAAAAATAAAGTCCCCGTCAAACGTGATTAGTAGGGTGATTCACAAAAAATGAAATTGGTATTTTTCAACGGGACACTACCTCATTTTGTTCATTTTGGTAATAAAATTATACCTGCAAAATATGAAAAAAATTCAAGAAAGTTTAGGGGGTGCTACCGGTCAATGAACTTTTGTACACAAAGTCAATGAGATTTTTGTCAAAAAATTTCAAACGCTTATTTCAGGGCCTAAAAAGTCTACCAGGCTTGCAAAACTGAAGTAAATGTTCAATGATATACCTAACTTTTTTACCAAATTAAAGTTCATAGTTGACTGTAATAATAAAAAATGTTTCAAAAGTGACAGAGGGAGTGTAGCTCAAGAAAAGAATACCCTAGGATATGCCCTGGAATCCCACCGGGCACCCCAAATTTATACCTTATTGAACTGAACTGTTGATAAAAAAAAAGATTAAAATTCTTCACATATTAGTTTACCCCAATGGTGATACCAGCTTTTGAAATCTTATGTAATAGTAACTATCAAAATCCATACATCTGTATCAGGGGTGGTCATTATGGCCATACCTGATGAAGATTTGTATTGTTTGAATTGAATGACCACAGGAAGGATTAAATTCACCATGGTTGAAAAGAAATGTATATAAATTGGGGTCACAACATTGGATAGTGGCCAGTTCAAAACTACACCTTGTGCAAGGTACTTGTGACAAGAGCTAGAGTGGCTAAGACACATTTACTACTGGATTACACATTAAACATTACACTACACTTACATAAAATTACAAACCTACACACATTCAACACTTGAATAACATAATTTACAGTTACAAACCTACATTCATTTCAATCATTTTGACACATCAAAAACACATACAAAGCAAAAACAAACAAAGAAACAACAACAAAAAAAAAAAAAAACATTAAAAAAAAAAAAAAAGAACTAGAGCCCCATAAACACAACTTTATATTAGCCAAGTACCATAATATTTTGGCTGTTCCAGCAACTGCCTTGCCCCAAATGTAACAGTTTTCACAAAATGCAATTTTCTGGAAAGCGGTTTAACATGTTTACAATTTTCTTTAGCATTTATTTTAAGGACATTACTCACACTATGATCAAATATTTTTGGCACAATCAGGGAAAATTAACATGGCTTTTTTGTGTTGTAAAGAAAATGGCTCATAAATCCCATTGACTTTGTGTACAAAAGTTCATTGACCGGTAGCACCCCTAAACTTTTTGAATTTTTTCATATTTTGCAGGTATGATTTTATTACCAAAATGAACAAAATGAGGGGGTGTCCCGTTGAAAAATACCAATTTCATTTTTTGTGAATCACCCTAGTGATTAGGCATACTTTTGAAAACGATTTGCCCTTATTCAAAATTGTCTCGATAAAAATAATCAGTTAATAATAATCAGCCAATTGGGTACCTTTCAGACACGAACAAGGCAGACAATTGGCTGCCTTTTTAGAAGCAAGACAAAAGTAAGGCAGCCAATTGGCTACCTTTCAGACATGAACAAGGCAGCCAATTGGGTACCTTTCAGACACGAACAAGGCAGACAATTGGCTGCCTTTTTAGAAGCAAGACAAAACTAAGGCAGCCAATTGGCTACCTTTCAGACATGAACAAGGCAGCCAATTGGGTACCTTTCAGACACGAACAAGGCAGACAATTGGCTGCCTTTTTAGAAGCAAGACAAAACTAAGGCAGCCAATTGGCTACCTTTCAGACATGAACAAGGCAGCCAATTGGGTACCTTTCAGACACGAACAAGGCAGACAATTGGCTGCCTTTTTAGAAGCAAGACAAAACTAAGGCAGCCAATTGGCCATGATGCAGTCATGTCTACAGTAGAATTCAATTCGACCTTTGCAGGACTTAAACTCCATTAAAAGCTATTAAACCAAGATAACACTCATTGAAAACAGCTCAACTGATTAAATCATATCTTCTCTGGTTAAATACACACAACATATGTGTCTGCTTTAAACGTACAATGGAGCAATGAGCTGGGATTATACTTTCAGTTGGGTGAACGATTATAAAGCGAGCGCTAGAGAACAATTGTGTGTGGTCTTTGTTTACGAAATGAGACAATACGTGCTTATTGTTAACCAGCGTTCTTGAAAATGAGAAACATGGTGGTTTGCAGACTTAACACGGGTTGGAAATAATTTCTTCATATTTTTTGGTGTTATCTGTCGTTTACATATCCTTCCTAAAACACCAAAGTACGAGTATTTCCAAACATCTAAATTACCTAAAAATTTAGGACATGTTACAACACTATATTGTCTAGAATTTTAGAAGAGTACTTTTAATATTGGCCGGTTATTTTTCACACAGCGACGTTAACTAGGCAATGTACTATTACCTATAACATTAACTAAAACACCAAAGTACGAGTATTTCCAAACATCTAAATTAGCTAAAAATTTAGGATATGTTACAAAACTATATTTGCTAGAACTTTAGAAGAGTACTTTTAATATTGGCCGGTTATTTTTCACACAGCGACGTTAACTAGGCATATCCCCATACTTTTAACGTAGGCTATTTGTAGAGGTCACGCGTCAATGGGAAAGAGCACTGTGTATTTTGTATAGGAAAACGGACAGTAACTGCAGTATGCTACCT
This sequence comes from Amphiura filiformis, assembly GCF_039555335.1. Lineage (NCBI taxonomy): Eukaryota > Metazoa > Echinodermata > Ophiuroidea > Amphilepidida > Amphiuridae > Amphiura > Amphiura filiformis. Next base: position 63,656,751 of record NC_092645.1, on the reverse strand, counting down.
TTCAGACATGAACAAGGCAGCCAATTGGGTACCTTTCAGACACGAACAAGGCAGACAATTGGCTGCCTTTCAGACATGAACAAGGCAGCCAATTGGGTACCTTTCAGACACGAACAAGGCAGACAATTGGCTGACTTTTTAGAAGCAAGACAAAACTAAGGCAGCCAATTGGCTACCTTTCAGACAAGAACAAGGCAGATAATTGGCTGCCTTTTTAGAAGCAAGGCAAAAGGCAGCCAATTGGCTACCTTTCAGACAAGAACAATGCAGACAATTGGCTGCCTTTTTAGAAGCAAGGCAAAAGGCAGCCAATTGGCTACCTTCGAACAAGAACAAGGGAGACAATTGGCTGCCTTTTTAGAAGCAAGGCAAAAGGCAGCCAATTGGCTACCTGTCAGACAAGAACAAGGCAGACAATTGGCTGCCTTTTTATAAGCAAGGCAAAAGACAGCCAATTGGCTACCTTTCAGACAAGAACAATGTAGCCAATTGGCTGCCATTTTAGAAGCAAACCAAAAGGCAGCCAATTGGCTACCTGTCAGACACGAACAAGGCAGAAAATTGGCTGCCTTTTTACAAACAAGACAAAAGGCAGCCAATTGGCTACGTTTCAGACAAGAACAAGGCAGACAATTGGGTACCTTTCAGACACAAACAAGGCAAACAATTGGCTGCCTTTTTAGAAGCAAGGCAAAAGGCAGCCAATTGGCTACCTTTCAGACATGAAAAATAAGGGTCTCTGGGTGACAGATCAAATGGAAAAATAAGGGGTCTTCGGGTGACAGCCTTTTTAGAAGCAAAACAAAAGGCAGCTAATTGGCTACCTTTCAGACACGAACAAGGCAGACAATTGGCTGCCTTTTTAGAAGCAAGACAAAAGACAGCCAATTGGCTACCTTTCAGACAAGAACAATGTAGCCAATTGGCTGCCATTTTAGAAGCAAACCAAAAGGCAGCCAATTGGCTATCTGTCAGACACGAACAAGGCAGACAATTGGCTGCCTTTTTATAAGCAAGGCAAAAGACAGCCAATTGGCTACCTTTCAGACAAGAACAATGTAGCCAATTGGCTGCCCTTTTAGAAGCAAGGCAAAAGGCAGCCAATTGGCTACGTTTCAGACATGTACAAGACCGACAATTGGCTGCTTTTTTAGAAGCAAGGCAAAAGGCAGGCAATTGGCTACCTTTCAGACATGAACAAGGCAGACAATTGGCTGCCTTTTTAGAAACAAGACAAAAGACAGCCAATTGGCTACCTTTCAGACATGAACAAGGCAGACAATTGGCTGCTTTTTTAGAAGCAAGGCAAAAGGCAGGCAATTGGCTACCTTTCAGACATGAACAAGGCAGACAATTGGCTGCCTTTTAGAAACAAGACAAAAGACAGCCAATTGGCTACCTTTCAGACATGAACAAGGCAGACAATTGGCTGCCTTTTAGAAGCAAAACAAAAAGGCACAAAAGGCAGCCAATTGGCTACCTTTCAGACAAGAACAAGGGAGACAATTGGCTGCCTTTTAGAACCAAGGCAAAAGGCAGCCAATTGGCTACCTTTCAGAAAAGAACAAGGCAGACAATTGGCTGCCTTTTTAGAAGGAAGGCAAAAGGCAGCCAATTGGCTACCTTTCAAACATGAACAAGGCAGACAATTGGCTGCCTTTTTAGAAGCAAGGCAAAAGGCAGCCAATTAGCTACCTTTCAGACAAGAACAATGCAGACAATTGGCTGCCTTTTTAGAAGCAAGGCAAAAGGCAGCCAATTGGCTACCTTTCAAACATGAACAAGGCAGATAATTGGCTGCTTTTTAGAAGCAAAACAAAAGGCAGCCAATTGGCTACCTTTCAGACAAGAACAATGCAGACAATTGGCTGCCTTTTTAGAAGCAAGGCAAAAGGCAGCCAATTGGCTACCTTTCAGACAAGAACAAGGCAGACAATTGGCTGCCATTTTAGAAGCAAGGCAAAAGGCAGCCAATTGGCTACCTGTCAGACACGAACAAGGCAGAAAATTGGCTGCCTTTTTACAAACAAGACAAAAGGCAGCCAATTGGCTACGTTTCAGACAAGAACAAGGCAGACAATTGACTGCCTTTTTAGAAGCAAAACAAAAGGCAGCTAATTGGCTACCTTTCAGACACGAACAAGGCAGACAATTGGCTGCCTTTTTAGAAGCAAGGCAAAAGGCAGCCAATTGGCTACCTTTCAGACATGAACAAAGCAGCCAATTGGGTACCTTTCAGACACAAACAAGGCAAACAATTGGCTGCCTTTTTAGAAGCAAGGCAAAAGGCAGCCAATTGGCTACCTTTCAGACATGAAAAATAAGGGTCTCTGGGTGACAGATCAAATGGAAAAATAAGGGGTCTTCGGGTGACAGCGACGATTGGCTGCCTTTTTATAAGCAAGGCAAAAGACAGCCAATTGGCTACCTTTCAGACAAGAACAGTGTAGCCAATTGGCTGCCATTTTAGAAGCAAACCAAAAGGCAGCCAATTGGCTATCTATCAGACACGAACAAGGCAGACAATTGGCTGCCTTTTTTATAAGCAAGGCAAAAGACAGCCAATTGGCTACCTTTCAGACAAGAACAATGTAGCCAATTGGCTGCCCTTTTAGAAGCAAGGCAAAAGGCAGCCAATTGGCTACGTTTCAGACATGTACAAGACCGACAATTGGCTGCTTTTTTAGAAGCAAGGCAAAAGGCAGGCAATTGGCTACCTTTCAGACATGAACAAGGCAGACAATTGGCTGCCTTTTTAGAAACAAGACAAAAGACAGCCAATTGGCTACCTTTCAGACATGAACAAGGCAGACAATTGGCTGCTTTTTTAGAAGCAAGGCAAAAGGCAGGCAATTGGCTACCTTTCAGACATGAACAAGGCAGACAATTGGCTGCCTTTTTAGAAACAAGACAAAAGACAGCCAATTGGCTACCTTTCAGACATGAACAAGGCAGACAATTGGCTGCCTTTTTAGAAGCAAAACAAAAGGCACAAAAGGCAGCCAATTGGCTACCTTTCAGACAAGAACAAGGGAGACAATTGGCTGCCTTTTAGAACCAAGGCAAAAGGCAGCCAATTGGCTACCTTTCAGAAAAGAACAAGGCAGACAATTGGCTGCCTTTTTAGAAGGAAGGCAAAAGGCAGCCAATTGGCTACCTTTCAAACATGAACAAGGCAGACAATTGGCTGCCTTTTTAGAAGCAAGGCAAAAGGCAGCCAATTAGCTACCTTTCAGACAAGAACAATGCAGACAATTGGCTGCCTTTTTTAGAAGCAAGCAAAAAGGCAGCCAATTGGCTACCTTTCACACACGCCCCAGGCCGGTAATTGGCTGCTTTCTAGCAGCCACACAAAAGGCAGCCAATTGGCTACCTTTCAGACAAGAACAATGCAGACAATTGGCTGCCTTTTTAGAAGCAAGGCAAAAGGCAGCCAATTGGCTACCTTTCAAACATGAACAAGGCAGATAATTGGCTGCTTTTTAGAAGCAAAACAAAAGGCAGCCAATTGGCTACCTTTCAGACAAGAACAATGCAGACAATTGGCTGCCTTTTTAGAAGCAAGGCAAAAGGCAGCCAATTGGCTACCTTTCAGACAAGAACAAGGGAGACAATTGGCTGCCTTTTTAGAAGCAAGGCAAAAGGCAGCCAATTGGCTACCTGTCAGACAAGAACAAGGCAGACAATTGGCTGCCATTTTAGAAGCAAACCAAAAGGCAGCCAATTGGCTACCTGTCAGACACGAACAAGGCAGAAAATTGGCTGCCTTTTTACAAACAAGACAAAAGGCAGCCAATTGGCTACGTTTCAGACAAGAACAAGGCAGACAATTGACTGCCTTTTAGAACAAAACAAAAGGCAGCTAATTGGCTACCTTTCAGACACGAACAAGGCAGACAATTGGCTGCCTTTTTAGAAGCAAGGCAAAAGGCAGCCAATTGGCTACCTTTCAGACATGAACAAAGCAGCCAATTGGGTACCTTTCAGACACAAACAAGGCAAACAATTGGCTGCCTTTTTAGAAGAAGGCAAAAGGCAGCCAATTGGCTACCTTTCAGACATGAAAAATAAGGGTCTCTGGGTGACAGATCAAATGGAAAAATAAGGGGTCTTCGGGTGACAGCGACGATTGGCTGCCTTTTTATAAGCAAGGCAAAAGACAGCCAATTGGCTACCTTTCAGACAAGAACAGTGTAGCCAATTGGCTGCCATTTTAGAAGCAAACCAAAAGGCAGCCAATTGGCTATCTATCAGACACGAACAAGGCAGACAATTGGCTGCCTTTTTATAAGCAAGGCAAAAGACAGCCAATTGGCTACCTTTCAGACAAGAACAATGTAGCCAATTGGCTGCCCTTTTAGAAGCAAGGCAAAAGGCAGCCAATTGGCTACCTTTCAGACATGAACAAGACCGACAATTGGCTGCTTTTTTAGAAGCAAGACAAAAGACAGCCAATTGGCTACCTTTCAGACATGAACAAGGCAGACAATTGGCTGCCTTTTTAGAAGCAAAACAAAAGGCAGCCAATTGGCTACCTTTCAGAAAAGAACAAGGGAGACAATTGGCTGCCTTTTAGAACTAAGGCAAAAGGCAGCCAATTGGCTACCTTTCAGAAAAGAACAAGGCAGACAATTGGCTGCCTTTTTAGAAGGAAGGCAAAAGGCAGCCAATTGGCTACCTTTCAAACATGAACAAGGCAGACAATTGGCTGCCTTTTTAGAAGCAAGGCAAAAGGCAGCCAATTGGCTACCTTTCAAACATGAACAAGGCAGATAATTGGCTGCTTTTTAGAAGCAAAACAAAAGGCAGCCAATTGGCTACCTTTCAGACACGAACAAGGCAGACAATTGACGAATTTCTAGTTCTAATTGCCTTAAAATTTCTTAGTTTTTTTTCAAAATAAGTAACAAAATCAGTGCTAAATGAAAGTTGCTGTCCAAATTGAAAAATAAGGGTCTTTGGGTGACAGATTAAATGGAAAAATAAGGGGTCTTCGGGTGACAGAGCATGGGTTCGTAAAAAATATCGGGTCTTTGGGTGACAAGCAACTGAAGTAACCAAGACAAAGCAAAGGAGAAACCAAATCAACTGAAGTAACCAAGACAAGCCAAGCAGAAACCAAAGCAACTGAAGTAACCAAGACAGGCAAAGAAGATACCAAAGCACCTGAAGTACCAAGACAAGCCAAGCAGAAGAAACCAAAGCAACTGAAGTAACCAAGACAAAGCAAAGCAGAAACCAAAGCATCTGAAATAACCAAGACAAGCCAAGCAGAAACCAAAGCAACTGAAGTAACCAAGACAAGCCAAGCAGAAACCAAAGCAACTGAAGTAACCAAGACAAGCCAAGCAGAGACCAAAGCAACTGAAGTAACCAAGACAAGCCAAGCAGAGACCAAAGTAACTGAAGTAACCAAGACAACTGAAGTAACCAAGACAAGCCAAGCAGAAACCAAAGCATCTGAAATAACCAAGACAAAGCAAAGCAGAAACCAAAGCATCTGAAGTAACCAAGACAAAGCAAGCAGAAACCAAAGCAACTGAAGTAACCAAGACAAAGTAAAGGAGAAACCAAAGCAACTGAAGTAACAAAGACAAGCCAAGCAGAAGAAACCAAAGCAACTGAAGTAACCAAGACAAAGTTAAGGAGAACCCAAAGCAACTGAAGTAACCAAGACAAGCCAAGCAGAAGAAACCAAAGCAACTGAAGGAACCAAGACAAAGCAAAGCAGAAACCAAAGTAACTGAAGTAACCAAGACAGGCAAAGAGAAACCAAAGCACCTGAAGTAACCAAGACAAGCCAAGCAGAAGAAACCAAAGCAACTGATGTATACCCAAGACAAAGCAAAGCAGAAACCAAAGCATCTGAAGTAACCAAGACAAGCCAAGCAGAAACCAAAGCAACTGAAGTAACCAAGACAAGCCAAGCAGAAACCAAAGCAACTGAAGTTACCAAGACAAGCCAAGCAGAAACCAAAGCAACTGAAGTAACCAAGACAAGCCAAGCAGAAACCAAAGCAACTGAAGTAACCAAGACAAGCCAAGCAGAAACCAAACCAACTGAAGTAACCAAGACAAGCCAAGCAGAAACCAAAGCAACTGAAGTAACCAAAACAAGCAAAGCAAACCAAAGCAGCTGTAGTAACCAAAACAAGCCAAGCAGAAACCAAAGCAACCAAATCAACTGAAGTAACCAAGACAAGCAAAGGAGAAACCAAAGCGAATTTGGATATGGGGTCATAAAGGCTAATTAACCTAACTATTGCCCATCAACCTAAGCGTAGGCCTAAAGTGTAAGTGTTAAAGTTCACGTCAGCACCCAGGCCCTAGCCGGGGGTGCGAGACCACCATCAACGGGCTAGTCGGAATTAATGCTGAACATTACTTCCAAAGTGCTGAGATCACAGGGGTGACAACAAGGAACAAGAGAAGGGCAAACTTAAATCAAATGTACCCAACAAAGGATGTATATAAACACTCCTTTTCCCCCAAGACCATCAAGGGAATGGAACAGCCTGGACTCAGAAACCAAGAAGCCAAGTCATTAGATATCTTCAAAAGCAGAATGAACAAACTCGAAACCAAAGCAACTGAAGTAACCAAGACAAGTAAAGAAGAAACCAAAGCAACTGAGGTAACCAAGACAAAGCAAAGCAGAAACCAAAGCAACTGAGGTAACCAAGACAAGCCAAGCAGAAGAAACCAAAGCAACTGAAGTAACCAAGACAAGCAAGAAGAAGAAACCAAAGCAACTGAAGTAACCAAGACAAAGTAAAGGAGAAACCAAAGCAACTGAGGTAACCAAGACAAGCCAAGCAGAAGAAACCAAACATGATGCAGTCATGGTCCATGGCAAAGGCGATTCGACCTTTGTGGCATTAAACCCAGTTAACAGGAAATTAATCCAGTAAATCGATTCAGTAAAGCAAATAAGCTCATGCATTCGATCACTAACGGCAACAAGCTTCGGTCGATTACCCCAGCTGCAGCGTGTGTAAACTCTAATTTGCATAGAGGCTGTACGTGAAATTATTGATTGGCTCCAAACAAAGGATTTGAACCGGTGCACGTAATCATGGCGCAGTGCAGTCCATACAATCAAACGTTGTCATCAACCTATTTGATCGCAGGGCATTGTTATGTGTGTGAGACGAACTGTCGCGGTTGATTGCAATCAAACAAACGATGTCTTATGTATTACTTTGTTCCGTGATGAAAATCGTGATGTTTTATTCAATCACTCTTGAAAAATATATTTCTTTTGTAGGCCTATTACTTTGTTTTGTGATGAAAATCGTGATGTTTTATTTCATCACGCTTTAAAACAAACGATTTCTCATGTATTACTTTGTTTCGTGATGACAATGTTGATGTTTTATTTCGAAAAAAATTGATTTCTTATGTATTACTTTGTTTCGGGATGAAAATCGTGATGTTTTATTTCATCATCACGCTCTAAAACAAACGATTTCTTATGCATTATATTTGTTTTGTGATGAAAATCGTGATGTTTTATTTCATCACGCTCTAAACAATAATTATAGTTACATGCATTTCAAGAAAAAATCTTATTAAAACGGTAGGCCCTATGTTGTTTAGAAAAAATGTAGAAAGTGATGATGATGATGATGTCAATGATGATGATGATGATGATGATGATGATGATGATGATGATGATGATGATGATGATGATGATGATGATGATGTCTCCAAAAGTGTCCCGGTTTGTTTTTCTTGCCCTAAATCGTGCGTATCTATTAATAAGGCACTTCAATAATCAATAATCAGTCCGTGACGGCCTCCACTAACTAGCTACTAACTTGGGTTTATGGGCGCTGATATTTCATGTTCACTGTCACTTATTTATCAGAAAAGTGCGACCCTTTGTCAATCACCTACAGTACCCAATTTCGGCATACTATATAAAGAAACTCATCATGATGATTGCCAGAGAATACCTAAAATGTAGCTTGTACCGTTTTTTTGTGGCATCCTTCAGAAGTGAGCGGTCCGATACCAATATTTTCGGTCAAATCTCCATTCAATTAACACGGGGAGTTGGCTAGCTATGCCTTGCCCTCACTCATATTTTACAAAAGTGCGACTATTTCTGAACATCTAACCTAGCTGTAATTTTAGGTCATGTTAGAAAAATATATTTGCTAGAAGTTTGGAGAATACCTTAGATATTGACTGGTTATTTTTCACACAGTGATGTTAACCAGGCAAGTGCCCATTCTTACAACGTACATCATTTGTAGGGGTCACGCGTCAATGGTGAGAGCACTGTGTATTGTGTATAGGAAAACGGACAGTAACTGCAGTATGAGCAACTGAAGTAACCAAGACAAAGCAAAGCATAAACCAAAGCAACTGAAGTAACCAAGACAAGCCAAGCAGAAACCAAAGCAACTAAAGCAACTAAGACAAGCCAAGCAGAAACTAAAGCAACTGAAGTAGCCAAGACAAGCCAAGCAGAAACCAAAGGAACTGAAGGAACCAAGACAAGCCAAGCAGAAACCAAAGCAACTGAGGTAACCAAGGCAAGCAAAGCAGAGACCAAAGCAACTGAAGTAACCAAGACAAGCCAAGCAGAAACCAAAGCAACTGAAGCAACTAAGACAAGCCAAGCAGAAACCAAACCAACTGAAGTAAGCAAGTAACCAAGACAAAGCAAAGCAGAAACCAAAGCAACCGAAGTAACCAAGACAAGCCAAGCAGAAACCAAAGCAACTGAAGTAGCCAAGACAAGCCAAGCAGAAACCAAAGCAACTGAAGTAACCAAGACAAGCCAAGCAGAAACCAAAGCAATTGAAGTAATTAACCAAGACAAGCCAAGCAGAAACCAAAGCAACTGAAGTAACCAAGACAAGCCAAGCAGAAACCAAAGCAACTGAAGTAACCAAGACAAGCCAAGCAGAATCCAAAGCAACTGAAGTAGCCAAGACAAGCCAAGCAGAAACCAAAGCAACTGAAGTAACCAAGACAAGCCAAGCAGAAACCAAAGCAACTGAAGTAACCAAGACAAGCCAAGCAGAACCCAAAGCAACTGAAGTAACCAAGACAAGCCAAGCAGAAACCAAAGCAATTGAAGTAACCAAGACAAGCCAAGCAGAGACTAAAGCAACTGAAGTAACCAAGACAAGCCAAGCAGAAACCAAAGCAACTGAAGTAACCAAGACAAGCCAAGCAGAAACCAAAGCAACTGAAGTAACCAAGACAAGCCAAGCAGAAACCAAAGCAACTGAAGTAACCAAGACAAGCCAAGCAGAACCCAAAGCAACTGAAGTAACCAAGACAAGCCAAGCAGAAACCAAAGCAATTGAAGTAACCAAGACAAGCCAAGCAGAGACTAAAGCAACTGAAGTAACCAAGACAAGCCAAGCAGAAACCAAAGCAACTGAAGTAACCAAGACAAGCCAAGCAGAAACCAAAGCAACTGAAGTAACCAAGACAAGCCAAGCAGAACCCAAAGCAACTGAAGTAGCCAAGACAAGCAAAGAAGAAACCAAAGCAACTGAAGTAACCAAGACAAGTCAAGCAGAGACCAAAGCAACTGAAGTAACCAAGACAAGCCAAGCAGAGACCAAAGCAACTGCAGCAACCAAGACAAGCCAAGCAGAAATTAAAGCAACTGAAGTAACCAAGACAAGCCAAGCAGAAACCAAAGCAACTGAGGTAACCAAGACAAGCCAAGCAGAAACCAAAGCAACTGAAGTAACCAAGACAAGCCAAGCAGAAATTAAAGCAACTGAAGTAACCAAGACAAGCCAAGCAGAAACCAAAGCAACTGAGGTAACCAAGACAAGCCAAGCAGAAACCAAAGCAACTGAAGTAACCAAGACAAGCCAAGCAGAAACCAAAGCAACTGAAGTAGCAAAGACAAGCCAAGCAGAAACCAAAGCAACTATAGTAACCAAGACAAACAAAGGAGAAACTAAAGCAACTGAAGTAACCAAGACAAGTCAAGCAGAAACCAAAGCAACCAAGAAAATTGAAGACTCCGGAAACAGAATAAACAACTAGCACCCCCCATTTACAAAAGTATATATATTTTTTAAGTTCTTTTGGTCAAAAAAGGTCTAAATTTTGGGAAGAAAGTCCACTTTTCACAGAATTGCCTCCCCCTTGGAAAAAAAGTCTAACTTTTTCAAAATCAGCACCCCCCTACAAAAAATCCTGGCTACGGGCCTCTCAGCACCCCAAAAAAATCCACCCTGTGCCTATCAGGCCTACTTGACCCCCTCAGTTAGTTTAGGCCGTAGGGCAGTCTTGTAACATTGGCTTAGGAAGCCTTTTCAGCATTTGCTGAAACTTGGAAAAAAAAATTGACGGGTCACCCTGGGGATGCTTGAGGGGGTTTCCCCCCTCAGAGTCAGAAAAGTTTGCAAAATATAGGTCACAAACACCCATTTTCCCTCTATTTTAACTTCACCTTGGATTTTTTTTTTGGAGGGGGCTGAAAGGTATTCTAGCCCCGTACCAAAATTATTGAGGGTACTGAGCCCCAAGCCCCCCCCAGTTCCTAAGCCTATGTTGTATTAAAGATTAGTAGGCCTACAGTTGCACCTTATTCGGTATTTGGTCCGCCATATTTACTTAAAAATTAATGATTATTTAATAAATTCAATTTAATGAAAATAGAAAATTGTGATAAGCCACCCCTGGTGGGTGAAATATCAAGAATACCGCCCTCGTGCGATTGACATAATTAATCGGGTGACTTCGGAAAATCAAAATATGGTGGTCACGAAGAAGGGAGGTAGATGATTTTATTATGTTCGCAGAGAAGTAGGTGATAATTCATTATTTAAGTGATTGGTATCTGTATAAATCTAGAATTATGTAGAGGAATATGTTTTTAGTCGTATCATATGTTTTATATTAGTGTGCTGCTTTGTAACTGTTATAGAAACATGGAATTATTTTGCAATAATATCGTAAGACGTAACGTAAGCTTACACATTTTATGCATGTTACGAATGCGTGATTGATTGCAGATTACATTTGATGAATGTCAAGGTTGCTGGTACGTTGTATACAGTAACAGTGTCAATGTATATTGTGTTGGTGTGAAGATTGACAACTTTGCATCAATACCCACTATCATGATAATTTTTAAATTTACTCGAGAACTCTCCTACCTCAACAAATTATAATCAAATTAGGCAATTCTTGGCCAAACTGGAACATGCGCATGCCATTGCGTCCATGTAGTGTACTAAGCGTGTACGCAGTGTAAGGCGCATGTATACTTTCTTCTGTACCACGCTATATTCGTGTGTGTTTATCGTGGAGCCACTAGCGTTCACAGTATTCCAGTTTGGCCAAGAATTACTTAATTTGATATTAGCTACGCATTCGATCGATCATGAATGAAGTATGTAGGTAACCCAGGCAAACCTTAGTTAACACATTTGCTAGTCAGCCAAATTCGCCGACAATGTCAATGCATTTTTACATAGAAATTTAAAACAAGTGCCCGAAGAAAGAAACCTACATAAATATGTTTTCTATACTTCACTTGACCCAAATATGTGATTTTTATGGTGATAAGTCACCCGACATGGAATTTTAGAGGATTTGGATAGCAGTTCCATTAAAAAAAGCTGCTATCATAATGAGACTTAAGATCTAGAAACACCCCCGAAATGCCGTTTTGGGGAATTTTGCTAGCTGAAACTTTTTGATGAAAGTCAATCTTTAACAAGATGTAACTTTGCTACGGAAAGTACTATGAAAAAATGGTTTTCAGTTTTGGCTTTGTTTACTCAAGGGCTTTAATTTGATATATGAAATGATGCAGTTTGATGGCAAATTTGAATTCACCTGGGATACCTAAAGTATGTTGTTGCTATCGTTTTTCATTAATTTTTGACATTTTTTGCAACAGATGTTATTTATCTGTTACTGTTGAAATTTGGAAAGCCATATTATAACATTTCTTTAAAAATAGATTAGTATTCATTTTCAATAAAATGTTAGCATTTACTGTCAGATATGTCCCCGTTTAATTTTGAGTCGAACAAGTGAGGTAAAGCAAAGAAAATTGGAATTTACTACTAGCGCCAATGCATGTTACTCCGGCGGTTGTAATACGGTACGATCCTCTGGCATGTGTGTGTTACGCACGCCGTGTACGTAGGGGTGTGTTGACATTGAATACGCGTTCGACTAATATTCTGTCGGTCCGTGTCACGTCACCTCCGGTTGATGATGCGACTCACGGTCGAGGAAAAACAAGTCCCTGATTCGATTTTTTGTTGATGATTTCTGTCATTGGTGTTATGTAAATTTCGATCGCAAATAGTCAAGGAATCAAACAACTGTTTCTAAGTCTTCAGAGTGGAAGAAACTTACTTGATTTACCGTTTATATACTGACAAACTTAAAATTAAATTCCATGGTCGAGTGTTGTTTTTTCCGAAATTGAAAGTCACTCTAGACTTGATCCACCAGTCCTTCAACTGCTTACGCACGGTCATCGGGTTGTGCTTGCAGGTGAGGACTGGTAACGATTGCGTTCGAAAAGTGTCGAGCGCACGCCCCCATGAATAATTAATTAGTTGTGATCACGTGGGTGTAATAACTTTTTATGAATGAATTTACTACTTAAATACGATGAATGGCAAACAAATAAACAAGATTTAAAAAAAACCAAATAAATAAAGTGTTTACTATTTTAACCGTATTTTAAATAATATCATTTCTATTTTATTGATTAAAAAATAAAGTTACTTTTAAATAACAAACCAAGCAAATCAATTCAGTATCCCATTTTAATAAATTTCACTACTTTTTCAACCCGGTTTCCAAGAGATTTTTTTAAAGTTTTAGTTATCACCTTTGGCTAGTTCTTTGCCTTTGCCGTACGGCAAGTGTATGAGTACTATGACTATGTATGAATATGATCACAGATCTTTTTATGGTCTGTGGACTGTGGTATGACTCAATTTTAAAGATTGAACAATATTTTGCATAGGTTTGCATGATTTTTCAAATAATTATTGCATAGCCCCTAAGGGGGTCAAAAAAAAAGCCATGCGATAGGGGTCATAAAAAATTTTACTCCAGTCACCGACATATATGTGACCACCCCTTCCGAAGCAAATGATATCCCCCTTAGAGTATACCGATTGTAAGTCATGTGGCCCATTTCACGGTTAGGCGCCACTTTTTGATTTTCAACGTATCTGGCCTGGTGTGTAAAAAATAATGGGGTTACAGAATTGACTGTTGGTGATTTTTCATTGTCTCTGTATAGCCTACCTCCACTAGCTTAATCGGCCTTTCTGCTTTTATCTTTCAGGGCGCATTAGGGGTCAGAAGTGGTCAAAACCACATTTTACTAGCAACCTAAAAAGAGACATTTATTTTCCAATGCTGTCACTTTTAACTATGTTGAGCCTACCAGCTGCTTTTGTTGTTTTTATGTAATGAACAAGTTGCACTATACAGCCATACATGAACAAAGTAGTAGTTGTCAGTTAAACTAGCATGAGAACCATTTAAATTTCTGAATTCGGATGTGACATTTTCCGTTCACATCTATGTACCTTATTCAATGTGGAATAGATCGACTAATACTTTACATGAATGGCAAACTAGTGTGTTTTAGTAAAGTTCAGAGTCTTGTTACTATTTGTTGAACAAATTACACTTGTTGCTCTTAATACGTAGATACAGTGATATTTTGAATTTTTGCCAACAAATTCCGTTCACAATTTTGTCACATCCGATTAATTTTCCAAATAGTATAATTTATTAACAAATAAGTGGCAGAATTTGTTCTCCTTGATTTTTAAAAATCTCCTGCTATAAGCTATCTAATGACACCATTTAATGAAAACTCCTTCATCAACTTAGCTTGCAGATGTCATTTCAAAGTTTCCGTTCACATGTGTCACATCCATGGTACCTGTCACATCCAAAATAGTTTCTTCAAAGAACTAAGACAGGAATGGGACTAGAATGCCAGTTTGAAGTTATTTCATTACAGGTTTGTGGGGGATCAAAAGGCACAATAAGTTTTTAATTCAGCATGCCTTCTTTAATTGTGACAGGAGATTCAAAAAGCTTCAATTTCCGTTCACATGTCACATCCTCAAAATTAGTAGTTTTTAGGCCAAAATACTTAAACAACATGATATTTGACTTTCTAAAATAGGTTTATTATTTCATACATGTCACATATGATTATTTCATGGCTTTGTTGATTGTCTTTAGGGGACAGTTTTGTATACAATTTACAGAAGCGGATGTGACATTTTCAATTGTGAACGGAATATTTCAGTATTATAAACATTTTGCTTGGCAAAAATATAAAGGGTCAGGAAAAACATTTTAGCATTGCTCAATTCAATAGAATCTATCAAAATATATGTGTTAGAAGTGCTTTAAAGCTTATATTTTGACAAGCAAACTGTTTATAATAATGAAATATTCTGTTCACAATTAAAAATGTCACATCCACCTCTATAAATTCTAAACAATGTTTTAAAATGAACACTAACACAGGTTAATATGTTTCAATATATCCCATTTAATTTACTGAGTGTGTGAAAACTCTTTGAATCATTATTTTCTGAAACATACTCTGCTTTACAATGTGTGGTTTCCGTTCACATTGACATCTGTCACATCCAAAATTGCACAAACATAAGAATCTTGAATTTGACCTGTGCTTTCAAACTGGCTGATATTATTTGTGAACATTACCCATATTATGACCATCAAAGCTGTGAAATATCAGAGTCATTCATTGATTATTAAAATTTTTGAGTAAACCTTTTCATGTCAATTTCCCTTTTTTACCACAAAAATTACATTAAAGTGGCCATAAATTTGTCATTACACAACAAAATTTGCCCAAATTTGGTCAGAAGAGAGCCTATGACATACTTGTTTATTTTAAATATCTATTATATATGTATTGGACAGTAAAAGTATAAATATTCACTACTCAATATTTATCAAATTTGTTAAAATATTACATAACATGAGATAATAAATTATAATTTTCTTCAAGAAGTAGAGAGATTTAAGCTGGGAAATGATATTTTTATGAAAATCTGGTCTTATGTGGAAAAGAAAACCCCAATTAAATGAAATTTAATCTATTTTGAAAATTTCAAGTTTTTTTCACCAAAAGTGGCGCCCAACCGTGAAATGGGCCATGTATAAATGTGCAGTTGGGAGTGGGCCTAGGACTACGGTGCGGGATTGGTAGTCAGTATAGTGTTACGGTCACAGTGTTGTAGTCACAATGTTACGCAACTTACGTCACACAACTAACGTGGCGTAACTAACGTTACGTTGCATCGTTAATTTACGCAACATAACTTGCGTTGCTTTGTGCAACTTACGTTGCGTAACTTACGTTTCATTGCGTTGTTAAGTTATGCAACGTAAGTTACGTTATGCAACGTAACTTACGTTATGCAACGTAACTTACGTTATGCAACGTAACTTACGTTATGCAACGTAACTTACGTTATGCAACGTAACTTACGTTATGCAACGTAACTTACGTTATGCAACGTAACTTACGTTGCGTTGTTAATTTATGCAACGTAACTTACGTTATGCAACGTAACTTACGTTGCGTAATTTACGTTGCATTGCGTTGTTAAGTTACCCAACGTAACTGACGTTGCGTTGTGCAACTTATGTTGCGTCGCGCAACTTCTGTTGCGCAACTTAGGTTGCGTAATGTAAGTTTTCACACAACTTACGTCACACAACTTACGCCACACAATGTTACGCAACTCACAGTGTTACGCAACTTACGTCACAATGTTACGCAACTTACGTCCTAATAACAGTAGGATAACAGTAGGTCCACGGCTTACATACATAACGATACGATGTGTGTATAATAGGCCCAGTCTTAGACTAATGTGTGTATGCGTAGACTACGGCGAGTATAATGCCTGCCCCTGACAGTACGGTACGATGCATGAGGGCCCAGCCATAGACTACGGTAACTTGTAATGCCTAAATGGTGAAATGTGTGCAAGGCCCAGCCGTCTTGGAAAAGGTTCAAAGGTAAACAGAATTACATGTACCGTACAGAGTCATGGTACTACTACTACTGCTAGGCCTAGCAGGACCAGTATTTTGTCATACATTCATGCAAAACATATCATTCTTCTAGGCCTACTCACATTTGAATACTTTGTGGCTAAGCCTAAGCCATAAAGCGCGAGGCCTAGTCATAATTTTGGGACTCCGTTTTTGGATCGAGTCTTTGTCTTGTAAAATTGAGACTTGGAGATCCAACCCATGATTTGGCATGAAGACATGAACTTACCTTTTGTAACATGAAGAATACTATCCATTCGATTTCAAGTGCAGTGCAGCGTCTGATGTAGGAGCCGTGCAGTTGCACCGCACAGTTCTCGGTGAGGCAAGTTACAATGTATTGACAGGTTGGCACTAAACTTTCACAGCGGGATTGACAGTCGTGCAGTGACAAGCATACTAGTTCACCACGTAAACTTATGGCTCAAAATTCGGACCGCTCGCCAATAACAGATAGTATCAGTTTGTGAATGAGGACATCGTATAAGTTCCTTGTACTAAAGCATACTCAGATTCAGACATGACAAACACTGGGACATCGTAATGGTAATTTAAATTTGTAAACCAGCACCATCACGATCACACTGTTCATGCTAATGCTATTCCCGGTGCTATTCATTCATTGTAGGCCTATTCATGGTTTGATTTAATATGACATGAAGACCTGGGCGGGTTCAAGAACATGACAACATTCTGCTCTTCGTGCAGCATATTTGTCAATTATGCATGTCTGAATCTGATGTACATGATTGATGCCATACTCAGGATACTATCTATCATGCCATGGTATGCAATCATCATGATCATTCATGCATTCATGACCATCACGACAATGATTTTTTTTGTCTGTCTTGAGACCGTGCATGACTGAGCTTTCTGTAGTACTTACATGCTTAGGTGCCTAGCCTGCACTGACCAATGAATAACATACAAATCACTTGGTGTGTGTACAATCCGTATAGTTGAATTTATCAGGCTGCTTGTTGACAGTGCACATCCAATTCATGAATTGTAAACTAGAAAATGCCGATCGCCGTCTACATGGCACAAAAATGCCTCCTATTTTGCTCTAAAAGAACCCATGACTTCAGATAAACGGTCTAAAAGATAACAAGCAACGTCACCTTCAACTTCTCCAGCCAAAGTTTCACCATTGACAATCAGGTTTGAAATTAAACATATTTTGTTGTTTTTTCTATGCACTTTCACACAGACAAGCTGATGGCATCTCTCTGCTCTGATTTCACAAAAAAATTCAATTTCATGAATAATCATGTAATCATCTCTTTTACAAGCCCTTACTGGCCGTGCACAACAAGTATTGCACAGGCGCCAACGATAATACTGCTGATGAGACTGACTAGTTTCTATTGAGCTACTGCGCATGCACCCCGGAATTCCGTCGTGAAAACAATAAAATACAAAAGAAATTTCTCGACACTTTTTTGCATGTTTCGTTCTCAGGCCCCGAACGAGAAACGGCCATTTTATTCCGCCATTTTGAATTGTTTCGAGGTCGGGGCCAAGGGACTCAGGCTAAAGTCACTCCAGCAACATCGCTATGTAGCCTCCTTCACAGCCAGTTTCTGTTGTTCATAACAAACCGTGAGCCACATGCAGTTTGGGCCAGAGACTAGAGATAGCCCGGATGTTGGACCGACAGAATTGCCATCGTAATAATAAAACGCCGGTTCCAGCAGTTTATTCAAAATTTCGGATTTTGACTATAGCACCTGAAGTCTTGATTTTTGCAGAGAATCTTTGTTTACTAAAGTACATTACAATCGTGCAAAAACCTGAATTTAAAAATTTTTTGAGGGCGTTCTCCTCAGCAAGTGTTATAATATGGCTTTAAATAATGAGTCATCGTAGTAGGCCCTTCACAATTGATTTGTAGTTTCCTGTTTCATGGTTGAAAACAAGGGATGCAGCGACTTTTAATTATTAATTATCTATTATTTTCTTTATTTTAAAACAAGTGGTCGCCAGCTACATCAACCCGTTTCGACAAGAGACAAGCATTTAATTATTTTACAACTATGTTTGATTTTATACATAAGTAATGGTAGGCCTATAGTTATGTTCTTTGTAAATTCATCATTATAGTTGATATGATCAAAGTCAGAAAGTAGCAAATGGGAGTCATTAAAAGTTATTTTAAAAGAGAAAATCCAAAATATTTATAAATAAAATAATTAAATATTTTGCAATTCTCTTATTTGGACGCGGGCGGGAAACAGGAAACTAAGAATCAATTGTAAAGGGCCTTACATGTATGAGATCTTTATTGCCTATTTTGACAATGTTTGAAGAGTTCAACATTTTGTTGGAAGTGCAATTTTATTTTTTAGCAACATTTTTGGTACATTTACCGAATAGGGTGCAACTTGCTAGACTACTTGAGTCCTCGTTTATGGAGTTAGGTTTAGGGTTGGGGTAGGGCAGTCTTGTAATAAGTATAAGAGTACCGTAGTAGTAGTAGCTAGAGTTGCACCCTATTCGGCTATCGCTCCACATTTTTAATGTGATTGCCTGTTCAGGCTATTGTGATCGGCTGTGTTTACTTCTGAACTTCCATTGCATTACACCAGGCTGCGACAAATCGCCTGTCCAATAGCCCGGGGCAATCACATTTTTTGTCGGGCAATTAAAACTCTGAAGAGCTGTGCCCAATCGGGCAAGTCTAAATTTAAACCAATTAAAGCTTGATGATTTAAAATGGAGTATTTTGGGTTAATTTCGGGCAACCAATTTTTGGATATTGCCTGCCCGATCGGGCAAGCTAAAAAATAAAATTTGTCGCGGCCTGCATTACACCGTGTCATGCTTCAGCGAATGCGACTAGATTTCAAATGCAACAGTCTCCATGCCTCAAATGTGAAGCACATCAGTGAGCAAAATTGTGGCTAGACTTCTGGAGCAAACCCTCATGCTGGTCTGCAGGGGTAGCGCTAGAACTAAACACTCCGGTGGCCGCAGGGACCCCCGAACTTGCAGAAAATTAAAAAGTAGGGGGTCCGGAGTAGAGTTTGGCGAGTCCAAGTTGCACAAATGCAGCATAAATAGTATGTCTGCAATAGCGCTAGGTTGAAAAACTGGGGGTCTGCAGGGACCCCTGAACTCGCAGTAAATTTAAAAACAGGGGGTCCAAACTCTATTTTGGTGTCGCAGATTGTTAGAAAGATTGTACATCATGCATGTGATCATGACTCATAATAATGCCCGGGTTACAGGCTCCCTCACTATGACTTCTCCGAACAGAAGTATGAGGAACATAGGACATGTAGGATAGACCGGTGGAGGACATCAGAAACCAAAATATAAGTACCGTTTTTCCTCGAATAGTCGCCCCCCTCAAATAAACGCCCCCCATCACATTTTTCAACCAAGATGTTTCAAAAATGCCGATATTTCCATGCTATCTTGTGTAGTAAGCTTACCAAGCTGCTCACATGGTCGATAAATGTGGCGTAATTAAGCTGATCGTGATCAGGTCCTAGTTTAAATCCTCCAGTCCTCGATACTCACGCACGGCCATGATTAGCCGCCATTCTAACAGTTGCCGTCCTATTCAGTATATTGTTGAGACAATTATTTCTTTTGCCCATAGGCATAGTGCCTTGGCCTCCATACATACATACATGTAGTTGTAATTCTGTGGGTTTTTTTATTGCAACGATCAAGAGATTTTTATTCCTGATGCAAAATTTGGTGAAAGTTTGATGCTAATTATAGCATTTTTGGACAGTATGGCATACGATCCTTGATCTAATTTACTTGTTTCTATTCTTTTGCATGTTTAATAATAATATCGCTATCAAAATGAAATGTGTCAATCATGTGTTGAATCTGCAGGAATTAAGGGCAGTCGCAATTGATATTGGATTTGGAGTAAGAATATCTGCTTAACCCCATGAGAACTACCTGCCGATTGGCCAAAAAGAAGTTTTCATTATCTATTGGCCCAATCAGCAACATTGTTAGAATAATTTCACCACGCAAAAAAATTGGGGTGAATTATTTGCAAAGCTCCATTCTGATTGGTGATTAAAATGAAGATATCATGTAATTAACTAATCAGAGGCATGGCAGGTAGTGCTCAGGGGGTTAAATACCTTTCTGAAATTGGTGCAATCAGGTGCATTGCATGAAATTGAGCTAGATCCGAGTGGGGTACTTCATTTCTTCATGTGCAGAGGGATAAAATACCCCAGAAATGTATACTTATTTTTTATTTCTATTCAAAACTACAGTAAATTTACCCAATTTTTGCAAATTTGGCTAAAAACAACCAAAAAAAAATGGATTTGGGGAGAAAGTTTACCCATCACCAACCTGTTTTATCAGCAGGGACTGCCTTTTGAGGAGAGCAAGAGCAATCACTCTCTAGTCTCTACTGTTCCGGACTTTAAATATAATATAAGATCTGATTTTTAGCTCTCCTTTATACATGTAGGTGTCCATTTTCCCCGGTGGGGTCACTCCCTGGCATGGGGGGACGCGTAGGACCGTTACCACAAATTACCCCCTTTCGCAGTCGATTTCAAGGACAAATCATGACATTTTACCCCCTTTTTTACTCCAAAACAAGAACAAAATGGTACTCTGAAACACCCCTATTTTTCAGATTCCGAGGACACATTTGCAAATTTGACCCTATTTCAACATTTCAAGGACGAGGCTTTTATTTATGAATATTTTTTTTTTTCAGTAATTAACAGGGCATCACAGAATTCAAGTAGTACCCCTTGCATATAAATCGGAGATACATAGTGGTGGTTGTTGAAATACAAATATTTCTGTGACACCCTGTATAAATTAATACAGTGCTAACCTGTTTGATGTTCATGACAACTGGATACCCCAGATATTGATCACGGGATGAGTACAAAGTAGGAAACCAAATTTATTCCTGTGATTTATCTGGCCAGCTATCCACGGGATCGGGAGAAAATAATAAGAACCCTTTTTTCAATTTTGCGGACAAAAAAAAAACAAACCCTATTTTTCCAATTTCATGGACAATTTTGTCTGTGGACAAGCCCTAAAAATGACCCCTTTTTCCGTGATTTTGGTAACGATCGTGCGGTCAGTATTGCAAGTTGGGTGACCCCACTGGGCCATTTTCTTCTTACATTCTATTGTAAATGGTCTAAACAGCTCTCCTTGAAGGCTCCAGAAGTTGCTTTCCTGCAAATTCCAATTTAAGACAGTCCCTGTTTTATGAAAATTGCATACCGACAGTACCGGTAATTATTAAACTCATTGCTTCTTGAGGGTTCGCTGTCTTCTTTTTAAATTCTTTGAGTTTCATTTCTGGGTGATTGTATTTTCTCTGGGTCCTCCTTGGACAGCTTGCTAAATTCTAGCTTGAATCTACTTGTACAATGTAGGGCATGTGGTATACATATGTATGTTGCTGACAGGCCTACAATTGGTGTACATTGTACATGTATCTATACTTTCAAGAATATTATCAGAATGAGGTATTCACACAAAGCATGTTTTGCACAATGTATACGTACACATTAGCAGCACCTACATACATTGTATGTACACAAGCTAAACTTGACTTTGTATATGACTGAAGATTTTTGATGTTATTTTAACTGGCGATTTTACAAATTGTTTAAATTTCAAAAGTATGGGACATATAAAACATATTATTTAAATCTTTTGCAGCGTATGATAAGCACGTAGCATATGATAGCTACATGAAGTACTTACCATATTATAATGAGGATGTTAAAGAAATCAGTCAAATCACACCGCTAGCTAGTAAACATGTTTTATGTGTTGAAACACATGACATCACACACTGGTGACAGCCAGGGCTGTCAACTCTCACGCATTGGCCGTGAGTCTCACGCATTGGGTCACTTTCTCACGGTCTCACGCCAAGGTAGTATAATCTCACGCCTAGGTAGTAAACCTCACACAAAAAGCTGGAAAATGAGTAAAATCTCACGCATCGTCATGAATAATTTGCTGCTCCTACCCCCCAGTGTTCAATGAACACGTATCGTAGGAATATTCACACCAATCACATACCATGTTGCTCTTTAGTACATGACAGCATATTGAATGCTGCTGTGTCCACTGCATGGTCAAAGACGCGTTCAAAGATGTAAAAAATCGCCAGAAGTAGATTGGTGCAGCCATCATCCACTACGATAAATATTGGAGCTGCCTATCCTCTACCACATGATAGAGGGTAGTAAAAACAAAAATTGCTAATTATTGTTTATTCTCATTCAATAAAAAAATATTCTAATTTATTTACTATTTATGTGACCTCATACCTAGCAAAAAGTTCATTATACCTCAGTGAATAAAACTTGTTTACAACTTCAGTTGCGCATACTGTGATCTTGTGCGAGTTGAACACTAAGCATATATACATGTATATGCCTACAACATACTTCAGGTAAAATATCTAATTCTCGATCATGAGAGCCAACTGGGTATGCAGTAAGCACAGATATTTGCGTTGAGCGTACTACGCAAAACCACACGCTTACGGAGCAAGCACATCTTTTGAGAATTAACCAATCACGGTCTTAGGTCGCGCGATCGTGTTGTTGCATGAAAAATGCGCTGATGCAACAATACGTAGAAGGCACGGCCTCTCATGATCGAGAATTAGATATTTTACCTATTTGTCATACACCTACAATGCGCTGTGGATTTTTATATGCATGCCTTAACAAGCATGTTTGATGACGACATGGCCACTGTCGTCGATCACCTCATAGACCACACCCAGAAACCAATGAAATTTAGCGCTTATTTACAAATATTTGTTATTTTTGTCCAGAACTACAGCTCTCAAGCAAATATGCCACCCATTCCAGAGTTACTACCAGAAGGCCAGCCTGTGCAGATCGTCGCGGCCACAGGTGACCATTCCTTTGAGCTAAATGAAGAATTATTAGAGAAGATCTTGCTGGACCAGAAAGTGTGCAACAAGAAGATCTGCATAGTGTCGGTAGCCGGGGCATTCCGTAAAGGGAAGTCCTTCCTTCTGGATTTCTTACTCCGATACTTAAATACACAGGTAAGAATTCTTAGGGAAGATTTTGCTAGACCGGAAGGTCAGCAACAAGAAGATCTGCATGGTGTCAGTAGCTGGGAGGGCATTTCGTGAAGGGATGTCCTTCCTTCAATATTTCTTACTCCAATATACATCTAGGTATTAGGGGACAGATTAAAGTGACTGCTTTTTATGATATACTGCGCCAATAAAGTATCCTTACACTTGGAAAAATAATCACAATTTCCAAACTGAACAATATTGGGGTAAATTTGTTTTTTAATAGATGCACTATCTGATCCTGCACATTTTGACACCACATTGGATCCAATGTGACTTCAAGTTAAGCAAAGTTACAAGCATTTGATTAGATGAAGGGCCCGTTTTAAAAGTGACAAACTGGCCTACTCAAAACTCCACAGACTAGAAATCTGGTTTGAGAGTGGTGAATGGCTAATTTATGCGCTTGGCTTTAATTTTAAACAAAAGGAACAAAAGAAAACTGAAACAAAAGAACTGACAAATAAAATGTTATGAAAAGTACAGAGAAGTAAAAACTGAAATAAAAACTGCTTAAATAACGCTTCATTGAAGCAACTGTGTTGTCTCGTGCTTGTTGGAATCTTTTTTGCGCCTTGTATAGGCCAGTTTGTCACTTTTAAAACTGGACCTTCATCTATTCAATTGCTTATAACTTTACTTCTTGAGGTCACATTGGATTCAATGTGGTATCATAATGTGCAGGACTAGATAGTGCATCTATTAAAAAAACAAATTTACCCCAATATTGTTCAGTTTTGAAATTGTGATTATTTTTCCAACTGTAAGGAACTAAGGACACTTTATTGGCGCAGTACATTTGCAGGGTTGCCAAAAGATTTCAGCCCGAATCGCGGGTCAAATAATCGAAAAGTCGCCCAATTTTTCTCTTAACCATTGGTTTCTATGGGGCAGGAAACTAGCGGAAGTCGCGGGAGCCAATGTTGAAAAGTCGCCCAATTTTTTTCTTAACCATTGGTTTCTATGGGACCGGAAATTGTCAAAAGTCGCGGGAAAAATCTTCAAAAGTCGCCCAATTGGGCTACCAAATCGCGGGTTTGGCAACCCTGTATATTTGTTGAATGGAAGTGACAAGGAAGGTATTTCACACAAAAATGGAGTAAATTAATTAAGTCCTGGACTGATCCCAGATACCAGGACAAAAAAAATACAATTTACAGTACTGCATTTGTTGTACAGAATGTTAAAAATGTTAAGTGCCAATTTTTACAAGAATCTTTCTTTATTAATTGGTTATGCAGATTCTTGTCAAATTTCTAACATGGGGGTGGACTGACTTGGCAAAAATAAAGTATTTTAATTTCTAGAAGGTAAATTTTCTTTTCAATTTCTAACTTTAGTGAGCAAATTGTTTCCCATCCTATATGAAATTTGATCCCCAAATTAGATGTTACTGTATACGCCGATATTTTCGCGGGAATATATTTTCACGGTTTCATGTATCATTGACAATTTCACGGGTTGTTAAATTCAAGCGGTTGTGGATATCTCCTCAATAGGAGCTTAATTATCATGTTTTCGCCGGGTTTTATTTTCACGGATGCCTCTTGATCAGCGAAATCCGCGAAAATTAAACCACCGCGAAAATTTCAGCGTATACAGTACATAATTTACATTTTTGTGACTTCTTTCCTATTTTTTTTTCAAAGCTAATTTAAGCTTCTTCACAAAGCATTTGTATTCAAAAATTCTTGCAATTTCAAATGGCGACAGATCTTTGCCAGAACTTTGTCAACCTGGCAATTGATGTGTTTCCCCTTCCTTAGAAGAAATTGTCACCTGGTATTTTTATGCTGTAGGCCTACTTTGGTTTTTAGTTTGTAAGCGCCTTGAGACCCTCTGGGTTAAGGGTGCTATATAAGAGCATGTTATTATTATTGTATGGGGGATCCAAACTCATCGCCAAAATCATTGAGTAATTGACCTGTTGATATGTGTTAGGACATGCACACACTATACATGTTCAAAGTTTGTACATGTATGTACATGTATTAGCCTGCCCACATACATGTAGAGTATACATTATGTGACCCGCTCTGACGAAATCCGCCATAAGTAGCACTCAGCCATTTCAAAGATACGGCAAGTCAAAGTTGGGAAAGGGGTGAAAAACCTTGCAGATTTTGTTTTTCAGTTTTTGTTTACTTTTTAAACCTACCATTGAAAACAAAATATTCTTTAATGTCTAAAGCACCCAAATCTAGCATTTTCTGAGCCAAATCAAGTCCTTAAACATGTTATTTTACAACTTTAAAGCCATTTTTCTTGCATTTGCCTTTTCTTTATGTGTCGCTTCCCCCCTTCCTGTTGAAAGACCGTAGAATGAGGACCACATGTCCCAGGAACATAATTTTGGTATCAAATGAACGCTGAAGACCATATAAATGATAATATCAAAAACTCAATTTTCAAAATTAGTGACTTATGTCTGGTTTTGTGGGAGCAGGTCACATATATGTGAGTGAATCAAATGGTTGGATGTAATATGAGAGGAAGTTATACACATGTCACTTGTATGACCCACCCTATGACCCCCGGGAGTGGTGAGTCACTTTACATAGGTGCGTCGGATTTAACTATACCATGACCCACATGTGCGTCTAAACAATGACTGACATTTGCCGACAATGACTGAGCCCCTGGTCAAAATTGTGACGCACATGTTAAGGATTATGACTGTCCTCATGACGCAAATTTGACTCACCATTTTAGGCATTTAGGTATTTTGACTGACACTGATGCGCCTAACCATTGACGCACCTAGGTAAAGTGACTGACACTGACGCACCCCTCGGGTATGTTGTGACGCACATATTGAGTAAATGACCGTACCCTGCGTCACTAATTGGTTGGTAAATGACCCAACCATGACGCACATCCCCCGGGGGTCCTAGGGTGGGTCATACAAGTGACATGTGTATTACACATAAGTGACCATCAACGCAGGTTGTCAGTCAGATGTCCTTTGGCAGTGGCATTACTGTAGACAGGCCCGTACGCAGGGGGGGGTGCGGGGGGTGCGACCGCACCTCCCCAAATTTGCAAAAGTATACAAAAGTCCCAAATTTTGAGAATTTGCGGCGCAGTGAGCCAAAAAATCAGGTTTTTACGCATTTTTGGTCAAAAAGGTCCAAATTTGGGGAAGAAAGTCCACTTTTCACAAAATTGCCCCCCCTGGTAAAAAAAGTCCACTATTTCAAAATCAGCACCCCCAAAAAAATCCTGCGTGACGGGCCTGACTGTACATATGCCAAATTTAGAATAACATGTCAATTGACAACTTTATATAAGACCAGGATTTTGTGGTTTTCATAATGTGAATCTCAGCAATGCATGCTATGGTAAACAAATTGTATTATACTATGAGGAATGAAAGTGACACCATGTCCTCTCTGCATTTTTGGAGAAATTTATAATTTGGTATCAAAATAATCCTGAAAGCATTGGGAATATTTCCTGTGCTGTGCATTAATCTTTGAATTATAATTACAGGGTTTTCAAATTAAATTAAAAGGTATGGGTAATTGGATTTAGTTAGAACTATGTTTGCTATCAGGGGTCTTTTTCTTCAAAGCCACAAAGTCCTGTCTGTATAACTTGACATTCGTTCACTATTTTTTTAGGAAAATGGAAACAGTGTGAAGGAATTTAAATGTTTTCTTATAAAAACAAATTTATGGATACAGTGTGTAGGTTGGAGATCACTGTCTCAACTCAATTTTGATCTAAAAACACAGGAAAGTTTTTTGGAAATAATTCAACAATATGCCCTTCACACCCTAATGTGATTACATAAATTGTGATCAATGCAATATTATTAAAGCACACAGTCATACTGATTATGTAAGACACCCACATCAATCCCACTGGGATTTTATATAAGGCTAAAAAATAATGCCATGTCTCAAAGCCCATGCCCGTTTCTAAAATGAATGCAGAATGAGGTTTTTTTTTTTAAAGATTTTTATTTTTTTAAAGATTTTTTTGTAACAAAATTTTGAATTAAGATGTCATATTCGAGTGTTCTAAAGTACACAGCATGAAATTGTGGTTGATTTACACTTTATTGTTCAAAGTACAAGTATCAATTGTTTTATACCTATACATTGGGTCGATCCTTCACAACATTGCGAGTATCAAATCAACATCAAAAGTAACTTTTCTTCCAAATTTGTCTCAGAATTTCATGATTTTACAGCAAAAAACTATTAAAAAAATGAATAATTTGAGACATAACATTTTTTTTAGCCTAATGCTGCTTGAATTGGCTCAAGGAACAAATTATTTTATTATTGGCCCATACCCCGTTTAGACTAGGGAAAAGTCGCAATGCCGGGATTCCCCAGCAGGGGTAGTGCTAGCACAAAGTGCTCCAGAGTCCGCAGGGAACCCCGAACTTGCTGAAAATCTGAAAGTCAGAGTTGCCCAATGCAGCATAAATAGTATGTCTGCGGTAGCACTAGATAGAAACGCTGGGGTTCTGCAGGAATCCTTGAACTCGCAGAAAATTTAAAAATAGGGGATCCTAACTTATTTTGGTGAGTCCGGGACCCCAAAATGCAGCCTAGCACAACCTCTGTTCCCCAGTCAAACTGAGGATAGCTGCACACTGGTATTTAGGTATGGGCCCAAGACAGGAAATATTCATTACCAATGATTGATGAGATTACAGAATTTGTGATGTAATATTTTACATCATTCCATCCTGACTAAATGCATTCATGACTATATTTTATTCGCTTATAATTGGCAAAAAAACCAACAATCTTTGACTCGTAACACCTTGTCTTGATACATATTTAGAATGGCGTGCACGCAGTTGGGTGTGACACTTATTGGACATTGCGTAATGTGTGGAATGACTGGAATTGACACGAGTATGCATAAATGTGTTCATTCCATTTGAAATTCATACTCCCCCATGGAAGATATCTTCCACAGGATTTTAAATGGAATATTAGGGGCTGTGCAATAATTATCAGCCCCGAACGGCTCGCCAAAAACCGCTTGCCCCCCCCTCTCGGCCCGCCAAAAATCACAAGCCTTTATAGAGCGTTTTATTAAAAAGGTGCCCGTGAATGCGTGTCCCCCCTCTCGGCTTGCCAAAAATTGCTTGCCAGAAATTTCTTGCCCCCCCCAATTTTACCCTCCCCCAGGGCTCGTAATTATTGCACAGCCCCTTAGCCCAATATATGCCATCATGGAACTTGCCCATTGCATCAGCATTAGTCTGTCTATTGTGATGTGATACCGCTGGTCCATGATTGGGGGTGAGGGCGCTATGACATTGAAGTGATCACTGATCAATGCCAAAACTACATACGTATTGGTTAATTTAATTATTATGTGTGCATGTGCATGATTGCAGTGCTCCTTATATTTTTTCATAACAATAAATTGCTCATGTAATCAATCTTTGTTTGAAAAAAGTTAACTGCTTGCAAATTTAAGCATGAAACCATTTACTTATTTTGCAGCATTTATGTAAAATTTTACTCAGAATTGAAACTTACCAACTGGAGTGGGAATGAGAATATCATTTACTCTTAAGGGATGGGGTATGAACGTTTGGACAGTATTTATTTTGGGACATTAGAGCACATCAGACATATCGAATTGCATTCTGAATACAAAGAATGTCCTTCTGATATCAAATAATTTTGATTTTTGAAATTCGCAATTTAATACACATTTTATGGCAAATCATTAAAATTGATATTTTGATATTTAACAGTACTCGAAGTAAACTTTATAAATCTGATGATTTATACTTAAAGTGTATGTAGGTGGGATGAAAACCCGACGGATTGAAAATTTTGACCTTTCGTATCGAAGATATGGATTTTTTTCCAAAAACACCAAAAAAAATTAGGTCTTTTTGGGAAAAAATCCATATCTGCAATATGAAAGGTCAAAATTTTCAATTGACCGTCAGCTTTTCGTCCCTGCTACATACACTTCAAGAATATATCATTAGATTTATATAATTTACTTCGAGGACTGTTATATATCAAAAATTTGAAATATATCAAATTTTTATAATTTGTCATAAAATTTGTATTATATTGTGATTTTCAAAAAATGAAAATTATTTGATATCAGAAAGACATGCTTCGTATTCAGAATGCAATTCGATAGGTCTGAGGTGCTCTCATGTCCCATAAAAAATACTGTCGAAACGCAATAAACGCTCATTTTAAAGATCCCTTAAACTGATAAAATGTGATTCTGTAAATAATGACTAGCCATGTAGCTATATTGAGGACTCAGTGTTCGAAATAAGCACTTATCCTCTTGTCCTCTTGTCCAAAAATCACTGGGGACAACCATATTGAGCTATGTACTTATCCCCTGGACAACCACTATATTTTACCTCCAAAAGTATGACACATTTTGGGGACAACCAAAATGTAGTGAGGACAAGCAGAATTTATGCTTTAGTTATCCTCAGGATAACCTCCACATTTTCCTTATTTCGGACACTGATTGAGGTCATTATAATTAGTATGGTAGACATTAAAGGTCTGTTCATACTATGCAGCAATTGCTTTGCGGTGTGGTGCGTTGCTGATATATCGATTACTATTTGCCGCAACTCACCGCATTTTGAAGTTAAAATATGTATTTAACTTTATTGCGATACTGCAATGCATTATTTTGCAGTATGATGCAAGTAATTGTGGCGTAGTATGAACAGACCTTTAGTCTGTTACTAATTTCCTCAAAGTAGGCTATTCCAGTTGAAATCAATACCCCCCCTGAAGGACTGACCGTAATCACAGGGAGTGTGAATTTCAAATGGGGTTACCTGAATGCTTGACTCAATTTGAAATCTACCCGGGGGGGGTACTGAAGTTTGGTTTTGGTAGGGACGTGCCGCTGAGATTTTGGAAGTAGACCCATAAATATACCAATTTTTCAAGAAATTTGGACCCATTGATATACCAAAAGTCAAAATTTTCGGTCGAATTTACCAAAAATTGTCTTAGTTTTTACAAATTTTTCCAAAATTTTGGGAAAATTTTGACAATTTTAGCTAGATTAAGGAAAAATTGAGCTGTTTTCGAAAAAAATTGAGAAAATTTTGAAAAAGGACCCATTCATATACCAAAAAAAACATAAAAAAAGGGGTCATTGATATACCAGAAGGCTGAAAATGCTACCCATGTTTTATGCACGCCCCCGTATGGTCATTTGTAGTTGTACTGAGTACCCCCCCCCGGGAAATCTACACCCCTGTGTGGGAGATTAAGATGATGTCTTCTAAACAGGGGTGTATGGATTTTAACTTGACTTTAAGTTGACTTGCAAAATTTTAAATGGAATGTCCAATTTTTAAGTTGACTTGAAAAATTTCAAATGGAATGTCCAATTTTTATGTTGACTTGCAAAATTTTAAATGGAATGTGCAACTTTTAAGTTGATTTGCAAAATTTGATTTGTGAGGGCTACTTGACAGTGTGCAAACTGTACATTGTGTTCGCATGGTACGTAACGTGCAGATGAAATAATAATAACCCTACTTTTGACATTTGTCTGCTTTATATCGCGAAAGCTGAGTGCAAGAAACCCCTATCTGCAATAGCTGCCAAGTGTCATAGTTTTAGGTATGTGTACAATATAGAATGTAGAAATTGTCAAATGTCCATAGGGCAGCTATTGCAGATAGGGCTTTCTTGTGCTATATTGGTTGACTCATTCAAGCTTTCATTATTACTTTCATTTTAGTGTTAGTAAGTAGATTTAAGTGCACAAAAAGTGAAGCAACATTTTTAACATTTTTGTGTTTTCAAATTTAAAAAAAATCAATCACCGATATAAACATAATGTAAACTTACATTGTACTAGAAAAAGGAATTTTAAGTGTTGCATCTGGCCTTTAGTTTGTCATGTAGCTATATAAATTATAAAGTTTTGCAACAAAAAAAAGTTATATTTTTACAAGCCGACGTCAAACGTCGGCTTGTGCTGTCTCTTCTCAATTCTTCTTCTTCTTCTTCTTCTTTCTTCTTTCTTTCTTTCTTCTGGCAACCGCAATCAACTGCATGTAGCTCCGCAAGGGATTGACAGATTTCAACCAAAGTTGACCCAAATGACCACTGGGCTAGGCCAAACCTTCCATTTGACTTTGACCTCGCTGTGACCTTTGACCTAGCTATATGGTCAAAAATGTGATTTCACAAAAAATGCTACTCCTTCCACAAATTACATGTGATGATGACATGGTTAAGTCATGTGACTCAACTTTAGTCAGTGTCTATAGGGTGGTCACAGATAAGGGGTCAAAGGTCATTAAGGGGTCTTTTCCGGTCTGAAAGCTAAAAATATTCAAAAAATCACTGTCTTTACAAATTATATAGCAGAGAGTCGCCATTAGCACACATGCATTGCTACTAGCCAGGGTCTTTAGGATGCCTACAGTTTTGGGGTCAAAGGTCATTAAGGGGTTACTTCCGGTCAAAAAGCAAAAAGTTCAAAAAAAATTTATCTCAAAATGTAAACAGACCAGAGTAATATAACCATCATACATGAATTAGTGTTACCTGATGTATGCATGGTATTTTTATTTTGGGGGTCAAAGGTCATTAAGGGGTCACTTCCTGTTTTTAGCTAAATAACTTTAAGAATTTTTATCTCAACAACTAAACATAGTAGAATTTTTAAATTAAAATTGGAACAATGCATTTTGTAGGTGTACGTAAGGTTTTTTTTTTCATTGAGGTCAAAGGTCATTAAGGGGGTCAAAAGGTCAATCAAAAATTTTCAAAAAATCAAAATCCATGTATAAGTTCCGATTAAGCTGAAATTCACCAGGAATATTTCTTATGACATCCTAAGCACAATGCAAGAGCAGTTGACCCCATCCGTGACCCAGGGGTCAAGTTATAGGGTTCAAATTGCGGCTTGTATTCAGCGTCTGTTGACTCTAGTTTATTTTGTTTTCAATATTTATTACACTTACTATGAGCAAGTAGGAATTTTTGGAAACATACCACTCTGTGTGCATGATGCAATTAATGCAACATGTGCATTGGGACCATCTTGGGTACATGTACACTGAGCAGGGAAGGGAAATATATACATGTACGGCTATAGCCAAAATATCAAATTCTCGATCATGAGAGGATGTACACTGCATCAGCGTACTTTTCATAGAATAACACGATCGCGTGACCTGCATGACCGAACCTTGACCTTGCCTAGCAACAACTGTGTGATTGGTCAATTCTCAGAAGCTGTGTTTGCGCCGTAAGCACTGGTCTTTGCGTAGTATGCTCGGCGCAAATAACAGTGCGTACCCAAGTTGGCTCTCATGATCGAGAATTTATTATTTTGGCTATAATCAGGAATCTAAAATCGTTTGAAATGTTTATGAAGTACTTACTAAAGTCTGCACAAAAAGAAACTCAGCTAGTTATAAACACGACTATAGCTTCATACAGAACTAATAATTGTTTTCACAATATTTCAACATAGAGGGAAGGATGACTTATTTACACGCATTTTGATACCACATTTGTCAAATGTTGTTCAATATTAACAACACAGTATTAGTGTTTTTAAAGAAAAATACCCGAATTTAAAAGTTGCAGTTTACAGCGATCAATGGTTATTATGCCAGCACGGTAGCACGTAAAGCCCGCCATTGTCTTCATGCTTACTTCAAAATCAATACAAATAGCTGCAACTTTTAAATTCAGCTATTTTTCTTCCAAAACACTGCTGTATTGTTAATATTGAACAAAATTGGACCAATTAGGTATCAAAATGCGCGTAAATAACCCATCCTTCTTTTTATGTTGACATAATGTGAAAACAATTATTAGTTCTGAAGCTATAGGCGTGTTTGTAACAGCTGAGGTTCTTTTTGTGCAGACTTTAGTTCCTTATACCTGCATCCAAGATGGCCATTATCGTCCTACGCATAAATCGCAATATTGCGATTTTGCGCTGGAAAGGTTATTTTGTGCAATATTCATGTTGCATCTAGGACATTTTAAGGTTTACTTCAAGATTTCAATGCCCAGCTCAATTCAGAAGTGTATAATTTAGCAAAGTTAATTGCAATCTATCACAAATCAGAGAGTTTTGCTTTTTGTGCACAAGAGCTTTATTTTATGTATGTTACTTTTAGTTGTCATGATATTTCTACCTGTAGTTTATTTGATACATTTTAGTAGTCATCATATCTTACTTGTAGTTGTTTTGAATGCATTTTAGTTATATTTTCATCACCTCCTTTAATACCCAGCATGCTCACTATCAAAAGACCAAAGACAACTTCCAGGTAAGTCTCAGTACCAATACGCTTCTCTTTGCCTAGTATACAATGTAGTATATATTAGTGATATTATCGATTTAAACATTTTCTTTGTCAACCATTCCCTGACATTGTAAGTGGCAGGGGTAGCGCTAGGTTTTCAAACAATGGGTCTGATTCCCCGTCCCACCACCGTGTTGCGCCCTTGGGCAAGGCGCTTTGCCTCTGCTTGCCTCACCCCACCCAGGTGCAATGGGAAGCTGTTAGGGGTAGTCACAGTTGTTGTACTGATGAACCCGGCGCCACTTGTAGGCTGCAAACGTGGTTCCGACATATTCTAATAACGGCGGAATAAATGTAAAGCGCTTTGAGGCTGTTTACGGCATAAAGCACTATATAAATATCTACATTTATTTTTTTTAATTTATTTTTTATAATATAAAAAGAGGATGCTCAAACCACAAAATGCCCCTTTAATTCTGATGATATGAATAATGTTGCCTGTACAACTGGTTGGTTTGTACATCATAAATTGATATTCATGAAGAGAGTCATTTGTCCGATGTGTAGAAATGATAGATTCATTTCATCTTGCTAAAAGCAATTAATTGACACTGACCGCACAGCTAGATATTGGACATCTTTTCCAGTTGAATGGTCAGCACTGTAGATGACCACAGTGGTAGATGACCACTCAACTGGAAAGATGTTGGATATAACACCATCAGTGTGATGACGGCTGGTGTCATCCAAAATGGCTGCAGGGTCAGTGTCAGTTAATTAGTTTTTGCAAGATGACATTAAAAATTTTCAAAAATGGTTCCAAGAAAATTGCTTATCGATAATATCACTACATGTAAATGTGTTTATGTCATCATCACCACTAGACGACAAAAAAACCCTGTTCTACGGGCTCGATTGACCCCAATTTAACGTTTTGCAAGTTTTTTTAGCTGTGTATCATGCAAGCAAAAAAGATTGATTTTGACCAAGATTTTTTGGAATTTCAATTTTCAAAATTATGTTTGCACAATTTGTTTCAGATTTTTTTAAGCTTTCTCTTTTACTAACTATAGTCAAATTTCGCCTTTTCCAGAAAAAAAAATTAATAAAAATAGACTGACCGTGTGCGACTCTACTTGGACAGTCTGTCATAGGACAGGGGTTTTTGTTGTTGTTGTTTTTGTCACCATATCACAATCACCACATTTCTTAATTGGAGAGGCTTGGGTAAACTGGTATTTATTAACCATGCTAACTATATTGTATTTTACATTTTATAGTCACTCCCTGACATGTCCAATAAAGTCATGAATATTATTCATTGATTCATTATGTGGGCCATTTCTAACCATTATAAGGCCAAAAAAAAAATTGTGTTGCCCTCAACCGTCCTACCCTAAATCCTGAAAAATCAGGGTTGCAATTTTTTTTATTTTTTTTTGGAATGATGATTTTTACAGATTTGTTCAAAAACTCAATGTTTTTCACTTCAAATTAATATTTTATTGTAAGACTAGTCTTTAATTGTTGTCTAACAGGTATCCAGAAGTCAAAATTGACAAATGTCCCCTAATTGAACAAGCATTATTTAATATTTGAGGGGATTTTTAAAAACCTGAAGGTTTAAAAAAAAAAAATAATAATAATAATAATAATCCGACCGTCCTACCCAAATTTCCCATTTTTCCACTTGAGGGCAACACAACAATATATTTTTTTTGGCCTAATGCTAAGCAGGCATCTGGAAGGAGCTCTTAACAGTTACACACTCATGTTATAACTTGATTATTTGTTTGTTTATTTATTTATTTTACATACATGCAGACACCTTCTTATTTACTTGCTTGCTTCCTTATTTGATTGCTTATTCACTTTATTACTCAATTGCGGGCCTGCCTTACTTACTTGCCTACCTACTTACTTGCTTACTTACCTACTTACTTACTTATGTATGTTACACACATGTGGGGGTGTACATGCTTGTTGTCAATGTGGAAACACATCTTTATGAAAACTAAATGCAGACACCCACTGAACCGTGGACATGGTTCCAAATGTACACACATTATTTTGTGTTTCAAGAACCTTTAGCAATTTAATTCAACACCTAGAATAGAATGTTTGGGTGATGGTCCTCACTGTGATTATTTGAAGAAAACACAATGTGTACCAATTGCACCATCCATCTTCGACCAATTCTAGCTTTTAAAATTACCATGTAGAATAGATGTCATCATTTTTTGCAAATTCACTGAACTTAATTCACAGAAAGGAGCTACAATCAAGTAAAATAATGTTGGCATACTTTCAATGTGTTAACCTCATTGCTTCCCCAATACAGTGTTGAGCAAAGCCATCAACAGCGGACCAGCAAGACCCGTCAACATTGATGTGGGTGGGGTATCTTTATAGCCAGCCACCCATCATTTTGAACAGGCTGTGGGACAGGCAAGATTAATTTAATGCCATTGACAGATGCAAAAATAATGCTTGTTCAAGTTCTGAGAACTCAAAACAAGACCATACTCATACATCAAAGGCTATAGCAATAGCTTTTTGAACAGACTATCAAAACACCCATAAGGTGCAGAGGCTGGTTTATGCAGGGCTGTCAATTTTTTGGAATTGCTTGGCGTGAGACAGAGACGTACCGGGATTTGCCGACTCCAATGTTGGGGTAGGAGCAACAAATTATTCATGACGATGCGTGAGATTTTACTCATTTTCCAGCTTTTTGCGTGAGCTTTACTACCTTGGCGTGAGATTATACTACCTTGGCGTGAGAAAGTGACCCAATGCGTGAGACTCATGGCCAATGCGTGAGAGTTGACAGCCCTGGTTTATGTTTTCAGCGTCAATTTTTCGGACAGGCAGTTTTGGTGAAAATGACAGGCAAATCCTAGCTAATAATATGGTGGGTAGTGTGGCATAAAGAAGTGAGTGTCTGCTTCAAATACATTGACAGACTTGTGTAACTCGGATATGGGGAACCTTGTGATAAGGTTCTCGTTCGAAAAAGCATACGCAAGTGTGTCGACTATTATTTCCTTGATTGTAACTTTTTCATACATGTGTAGTCCAGCATTTTAATCACCATGCAGCAAACAGCCATTTTTATTCTACTAATATCACATTCATTTGCAATAACTTACTGCATGGGTAGCACCTGGCTGTATATGTGCTTATTTTTGCATTCAGAAATTTTCACAATTTGGGATTTTTGGAAATTATGTGAGTTGTTTATTATTTCGGAATTTATGTGAGTGTATTGGGTAGCATTTTAAGGGGTCTTGGGGTCCAGGACTCCTAGATTTGGCAGGTCCCCGTGATTTGGACCCCTTAATTTTGTACATCTGTGTAGAATTAGATGCATGGACCCCTTTATTTGCCAATTTGGACCACTGGACTCAGCAGGCCACCACTAACCATAATAATTAAAGTACCGTATTCGTTCCAGTAAGCTCCCATGCCCCAATAAGCGCCCACCTAGGGTATTTTCAATTTGCTAAAGGTTACCATTAATGTTGAAGTGACAGATAGACCTTGATGTAGTACTAGAACATCTCGGGACCCTTTCATAACATACGTAAATTTGTCTCTAATAAACGCCCAAAAAATTAGGTAATCCGGGTAAAAAATAAGCGCCCACCCAAAATGACTTTGAATCCAAAGGTGTAAGTTGGGACATGTGTAAACATTACAAAATATGCCAAAAAATCAGGTTTGTCAAAAATTGACCAAACTCATTTTCAAAGATAGTACCGGTACATTAAATCCTTAATTTACTTAGTTGTAGATTGATTTTCATTTCCTTTTGCTTTTAAACAAATTGTGTGAGAAAAAAATGTGCCATTCATTTTATTTCCAAACATTTTTTTTTGTTGATTTCTCAAATAAAAAACTGAAACCGCGTAAATTGCTTCGAAAAATGAAATATGCACTGCCTAGAACAGGAACCTTTTTAGCAAGCAAATATGAATGATGTAGGCGAGTGATAAACAGCTCTCCTCAGCTTCATTTTAGGCGAGTGATGGCTCTCACTCGCCTCTAAAGACAAGGCCTGTGTACTGCAATATTTTCAATTCAAAAGTTAAGCAGAAATTAGGAATTCAATGCAGTATTATGTAATATCCCTTATTACATGTCTGCGATATATATCAAAACATAATATATGGCTAGGCTACTATGTAAAACGAAATATACAGTACCACTGTGATACAGTACTATAACTTGCCCAAACACACGTTAGGCACTTGATGCACATGTCAAATTACACCTAACATTTAATTTATTTGATTAGTGAGTCATGTCATGTCACATTCTATAATAATTTTTTAAAGCTTTAATTTTCACCTAAAAATGTTTCATAACAGTAAATTTGAATTGAAGCCAGCCAAAAGTTGATTTAATATAATAAAACATCCATGCACTGACCGTTTGGAATAACCCTTCAAAAATGTTTATTTGAAGGAAGATTTGGTTTCAGAGATAGCTTCTCCCATAATCATCTACATGTATGTTAACCCCCCTGAGCACTACCTGCCGATCTAACATTGCCTCTGATTGGTCAATTACATGATATTTTCACTTTAATCCCCAATCAGAATGGAGCTTTGCAAATAATTCACCCCCAATTTTTTTGCTTGGTGAAATTATTCTAACAATGTTGCTGATTGGGTCAATTGATAATGAAAACTCCATTTTGACCAATTGGTAGGTAGTTCTCATGGGGTTAATTATAGTGAAGCAAAACATCTCTCCTGATGCCATTTTCTTAAAAATTTCAAAAATTACAACCAAATGCCAACATTTCTTAGGAAAGGTCTTCCTGGATTTCACTTTTTTTGTCAAGAATACAGCAGATTTTGACTTTTGCAGAAGAAGCTTGAAAGTATACATGAAGCAGCACAAAAATATATATGAGTGAAAATATTTGATTGCAAATTGAAGTCTAAATTCATTTCAGTATCATTCTGTTATCTCATGCTAATAGATTAAACGCTGTACATTATGTATCATTGCATTGTTATACCATAGTCTATGGTTATACCATGCAAGTGTAAATGCAGTGATTAAAATAGATCTGAACTTTCTGTCAAACACTTGAGCTGAGACTGACTGGGAAGAAAAATGGCATGAGATTTATTAGCCATAGTTTGTGGCCCTCACGGACTTAGCGAGCGCGAGGGCGCAAAGCGTCAAGCCAGTAAGTAGTGCTAGAGATCTGTACAGTTGCTGACAGGGTTTTACAAAATGGATTAAAAGGATCAAAATCTCAACTAAAAACAATATGAATAACTTTTTTTGTTCTTTCACAAAATGACATTTACATACAGAGGAAAGAAGACACTAGCACAATTAAACATGAAATTACAATGGAAACGAACATGCAGAGGCAGATAAACCATACCAAAAACTCCAGACATGTATGCCTGTGTGGGGAATTGAACCCCAGACCTCTTGTTTACAGAGCGAGTGCTCTAACCACTGAGCTACACAGACTGTCCCTGATAAACATGTTTAACTGTTTTTATTATGGGCTGTTTCTATAATGGGCTATTCCAGTTGAAATTCATACATACATGTAGAGGATGTTGAGTTCAAATAGGCCTATAGTCATCCGTTCAGATAACCCCATTTGATGTCTCCCCGGGGGGTGTATGAATTTTAACAGGCATAGCCCAATTAATATATCTCTAATTTTCATTGACTCAGGTTAAGTTGTGCTGCTGACAATATACTAATTTTTCAAACCAAAATTTTGACCCATCGATATACTATTTTTACAAATAAAACAAAAAAACTTTTTGGGGGAAATTCAAACAAATTTGGCTACGATTAGAGCAAAATTGGGTTATTTTCCGTGGAAAAAAAGAGAAAATTAAAAAAAAATTGATTAGGGAGAGGGGCATGAAAATCACTAAAATAATTTTGAAGAGAAATGTCACAGCTAATTTTCATGACATCTGACTTGTTTTGCCAGGCATCACACATATTGCTGATGTAAACATTGGCACTGACCATCACACTTATTTCACACATCTTGACTGTGCTCTACTCCTAACACCAGTTCACCCATAGTTCAAAGAGTTCACAGAACAGATAACTAGTCTTTGGACATGACATGTGTAAACAGGCACGACATGCTTTATGTAAACAAACTCGGCATGCCATATACTAAGGTTTACTTCATATCATTCTGATCAAAGAGTCACAAAATTTTGTAAAATTATTGCAAGAAATTCTATTATAATAATAGCTGCCTTTTGTGTTTTGAAGTTTTTGCCGGCAAAGTGGCAAAAACTCACAAAACTGTTTTTGCCAAAAACCATGTTTTTTCCACCTGCGGCAAAAACCTGCGAACCCTGGTTCTGTATCTGTATTCTGATATATCCACTATTCTGTTTTTATCTTCTTTGATTATCAGGGTGCTGTTGATTGGCTAGGCCATGATGATGAACCGTTGTCTGGGTTCTCTTGGAGAGGAGGCTCAGAGAGGGAAACAACAGGAATATGGATATGGAGTAAATTATTCCTTTGTCCAGGACCAGATGGAGAAGAGGTTAGTGTTTTCTATTGATTACCAGGGTGCTGTGGATTGGCTAGGCCATGATGATGAACCGTTGTCTGGGTTCTCTTGGAGAGGAGGCTCAGAGAGGGAAACAACAGGAATATGGATATGGAGTAAATTATTCCTTTGTCCAGGACCAGATGGAGAAGAGGTTAGTGTTTTCTATTGATTACCAGGGTGCTGTGGATTGGCTAGGCCATGATGATGAACCGTTGTCTGGGTTCTCTTGGAGAGGAGGCTCAGAAAGGGAGACAACAGGAATATGGATATGGAGTAAATTATTCCTTTGTCCAGGACCAGATGGAGAAGAGGTTAGTGTTTTCTATTGATTACCAGGGTGCTGTAGATTGGCTAGGCCATGATGATGAACCATTGCCAAGCTTTTCGTGCCCATAAGTGCGTTCGTACATGTATGATGACGCAATTGCATCACACATTCCGTGCCCGTAAGTGTGTTCGCATGATGATGCAATTGCATCACACGTTCCGTGCCCATAAGTGTGTTCGTATGATGACGCAATTTGCATCACACATTCGGTGCCCATTAGTGTGTTTGCATAATGACGCAATTGCATCACGCGTTCTATGCTCATAAGTGTGTTCGCAATTCGCATGATGACGTAATTGCACACACACGTTAAACTTGCGCATGCAGTTGCTTGGTGCAGTAGCATTTTGTGACTTTTGCACCATCATTATGCTCCCAATTGATTGGATTTCATCCTAATTAACTCTTGTTTGTGAATTTCAATCTACAGGTTGTTGTGATGTTAATGGATACACAAGGTGCATTTGACACAGAATCCACTGTCAGGGATTGTGCTACAGTATTCGCTCTTAGTACAATGACTAGTTCTGTACAGGTAAGGATATGCACACAGAATCCACCGATAGTGATTGTGCTATAGTATTAGCTATTACATGTAGTACAGTGACTAGTTCTGTACAGGCAAGTACATACACATAGACACAGTAGTGTAGCCAGGGGGCAGAGTGCTCCCTATCAAAAAAATGAAAGAGAAAAGTGCCCCTCTGACAAAACATGAAAGAGGAAATGGGGAAGGCAATGGAAAAGCAATAGGGCAAGCAGCCCATTTTCCACCAAAATTCACCCCGATCATGGGCCAAAATAGTGTAAATACCAATTGTCACAATAAAGCCCTTTCACCCAGATCATGGACATAAATTGTGTAAAATGGATTGAAAAAGGCAAAAAAAATCAAACCAGCCACACCAGGAATTGAACCCGGGATTCTTGCATGGTAGTCTAATGCTGATACGACTGAGCTATCAACTCTGCGGTATTCAGTGAGGAAATTTTAATTTGTATATAACATATCCGAGACAAACTTCCGTTCCTTGGTGTACCCAGAATTCCAATTTTTGTAACCACAAATGCATTGTTTTTTCAAGATTTCATCGGAAATGCATGGATTTGGAGCATCAAACTTCAGGATGGTAATGAGAAAAATATGATCTATTATATCATACCAAAAACTCATCAACAATGAGAAAAATCCAGGGATATGATCAGGCTGTCAATCAAATTTACGGACCTTTAAAAGCTTATGTTGTGTAACCCAAATTTTTACATGTTTGTCATAGATTTTTGAGGCCTAATCCTAAACCTTTTCTCTTACTTTCAGGTGTATAATCTGAGTCAAAATATCCAAGAAGATGATCTCCATCATCTGCAGTTATTCACAGAGTATGGTAGACTAGCTATGGAGAGCACAGAGGCTAAACCCTTCCAGGTACGGTAGCCAAAAACGAATGTCAGTACAACAAATGATTTGCTGTGCTTGATCATCACAAAACATCAAAAGGTGTCGGATATTATATAGAAACACCAATCTATAGACCAATCTAATTTCACACATTCCTACACCTCAATGGCAGCCATTGCTGGGTCCCGTTGGGTAAATATGAAATGATGCGTCCTTGGCGGGGATTTTAAACTGCATTTCATCACCCGTGTTACATGTAGACAATAGAATGATGAAAGTTTACAACACAATACAACATAACATCGATTTTTAAGCGGCTTGAATCCACCCAATTGGGCAGTCACAACACCAGTTTGGTGCACGGGGACCCAGTCATGGCCGACTAAATTCTGACCATCCCTTGGCTGGTTGGATTTGTCTATAGTACAATAGAATAAAATTGCAAGGATCTGGGCCCGGTTCTTGACACTTGGTCGTAAACTTATGACAGTTGTATATGTCATGCATGAATGGACTGTTAATCTTATTTTAATACGTACATCCTGTGATATGTCCATTTCAAAGGAAATACAACTATTGTTTGTTAATTTACGACCAAGTTACGATGTTAATGCTGTTTTTATGCCTCCACCGGAGGTATTATGTTTCCTGGTTGTCCGTCCATCTGTCCGTCCGTCCGAGCTTGCGAGTGCAATTTCTCGGAACTGGTAAGGCATATTGTGATGCAATTTGGTGGAGGGGTGGCAATTGGTGTTTTCCAAATTTTAGCAGTTGTCGTCGCAAAATATGATAATTAAGTACCTAATTTGCATAATTTATGCATATCAAGCAAAATAACCTTGTGCACAGATTATCTGGAGATCTGTACGAGTTACAGTGATAAAACTTGGCGGAGAGTAGCACAGCCTGAGGTTTTTGACCTGATTTCATGAAATTTTGTGGGGACGACCACTGAAACAAGGCAAAAATGTCAAGGTCATTTTGGGGTCATTCGAGGTCATCTGGGGTCAAATCGCCATAGACTGTTGCAGGTTCATGAAATTTGGTGGAAACGGCCACCTTAGTGAGGCAAATAATGTTAAGGTAATTTTGGGTCAAGTGAAATTGCACCGGTAAAAATGATGGGCGTCAAGGTGGAGGCATTGCGGCCGACACTTTGCGTCAAGAACCGCGCAGGTCGAAAACCGCGAAATTCTAGTTTTGTCTTGACAATAGTTACTGGTAAAATCATAGAGCAGATTTTGGCAAAAGTTTGTTAAGCAACTGTCCAGAATTATACAACGTTATTTTGCAGCACAAAATATAAATTATTTTTGATGTATTTTATGTTTGCAGTCATTAATGTTCCTAGTTAGAGATTGGAGTTATCCATATGAATATGACTATGGAGAAGAAGGTGGCAAGAAAGTCTTGGACAGAAAACTCAAAGTAAGTAGATTCCCTCTGAAATAGCACTGTATTTATAGTTAATATCATTGGGTAATTCCAGTTGAAGTCAATATACCTCTACAGAAGACATGACCATAGCCTTCTACACTGGGAGTGTGAATTTCAATTAGAGGCACCCATTCAGTGTCGTCTGATCCAAAATGGGTTATTCCAGTTGAAATCCATACACCCCCTATTGAAGACATGACCTGAATCTTGCACAGAGGGGGTGTGAATTTCAAATGGGGTTACCTGAATAGGTGACTCCACTTCAAATCTACAACCATATGAGGGAGATTGGGGTTACCTGAATAGGTGACTCCACTTCAAATCTACAACCATATGAGGGAGATTCAGGTCGTGTCCTCCATAGGGGGTGTATGGATTTCAACTGGAATAGCACATTTGCTTGACATGTATAGACCACTTGACATGTGACGTCATTGCCCTTCAGTATGCGCGCAAATTATGGTAATTTCCATTGTTCTTTGCCCTGCAATGTGCGTACGCATCGTAGTTTGCTCAGGGCACATGCATTTTAAATCGACCACCACATTTCATATAGTACAAGAAAGCCATTGAACAGTGTAGCGGTTCGTTTAAGCATATCGATAGACCAGTTCCTCGCCTTTGTTGATAAACAATGATGTCAAGTGGTCTATATGTTAATCCCATTGATTGAAAGCCAATTAATATAGCCGTATAGCATAGTACCAAGTTGAAGACTGAGCAATACAGTGCGACAATTACGCGCTACTTGTGTCATATGCTGAAGGTTACCTGTTCCTCCACGTCACTTGCTGGTGATGGCGCTTTCCTTTACCTGACGATGGCTGACTGAGAAGGGTCTACCTAGAAGATTTGTAGGGATTTTGTGGATACGAAATAAAATAGAAATGATGCAAAGTCATTAACCTCATAACCATAACTTTTCAACTGTGTGATACCGTCTGTATAATATTATCATATTATTTTTTAAAACAAAATAAAATTTTAACTTTATCTTTCATTTTCCCTTTTAGCTACATGTATCGAACTAATTATAAAGTGCTCAATCATGTGATGCTCAAATACTTTTATTATTTTTTGTGTATGGACAGCAATCCAATAACCAACATGAGGAATTACAGCAAGTGAGAAGACACATCCATGCTTGCTTCCATAAGATAGCGTGTTTTCTTATGCCGCATCCTGGCCTAGCCGTAGCAAGGAATCCCAAATTTGATGGCAGGCTAGCAGGTAAGTCAACAATTCTTCCTATACCTTTTTACACAAGCTAACCATAGTTAATCGATGACGAATCCGCACTTTTACGGTAGCGTACATTTGTCAAAATTTGTCATGCCTGGAACTTGTGTGCATATATGTGACATGATCAAGGAGAATGAGTCACATGTCGACCCTAGTCGAAAATGAGTTTTACATATGTTTCTAAAGAGGTCATTTCGAACTTTCAGAAACTGAAAACCCCATGTTGATACGACTT
The DNA here is from genome assembly GCF_039555335.1 of Amphiura filiformis. NCBI lineage: Eukaryota > Metazoa > Echinodermata > Ophiuroidea > Amphilepidida > Amphiuridae > Amphiura > Amphiura filiformis. Next base: position 63,612,099 of record NC_092645.1, on the reverse strand, counting down.
TTCGTTACAAAGTTATGTCAATTTATCAATCGCTGAAAACAATATAAAATAAAAGAATTTTAACACTTTCTTTGCTAATATCTCAAAATCAATATTAGCGACATCCGACTCATTTCCCTTGATCGTGTCACATATACGCTTACATGTTGTTTTCATTATTTTGGAGGAAGCAGCTAAACATTGCCATTTTATTTTGTAGTTTTATTGCTGATATCAACAAAGAAATCATTGATCTTCTTGTATAGAGGTAATCATTGTGACATCAACGCCGCCATCTTGTGGGTACGGAATGTCTTGTTGCTAAGATCACCGCGTTGACTCTTGACTGAAGAGGTGCGTCATGCGCTGCGACTTCCGCGTAATCGGGGGCGTAATGTATAACGCATGACATGCAGAAAGGCAGTACCCACAAGAAGGCGGATCCTGTGGAAAAGGCTGACAGCCTTTATTATATTGTTGAGTGGCAATGACTAAACTGACATTCCTTGTGAAATATTTGTGTGAATTAGACGATCATTAGCTTGTTTTCATTGTTCACCATCGTTTAACAACTTGCGTCCCGCGTGTCTGCGTGAATTAACCATGCAGACGTATCATTGTTAAACGGTAATGAACAATGGTGTAACATGATTAAATCCTATGGCAATCATTGCCAAAAGTTTACTTTGTTGGTTTGTCTTATGGTAAACTTTCATTTCTGACTTATGCACATGAGATACTATTATCATAACTCTCCCTGAAGTGGCAATGACGTCAGCATGTTGAGGCAGCTGTTTCGCGCGTACGTCTATGCGGCGTCTTAAAACGCATGTGTGTGTACACCAGCACTTTGAGCGAATGCTACTAGCGATTTAAACCTGCGCTCAATGAAATATGCACTGACGTCACTGCCACATCAGGCTGAAAAATGGTATGGTTACGTTGAATATAGGGTAGGTGATCCAGTACCTGCAGGATTATAGCATGCCTGCATTGGCGTAGCAGTTTGATTGTGTATGCTTGGAATACCCCAGACACTGAAAGATTAAATATGAAACATTTCCTAAGATGTGAAGTAATCTTCTGTGCAATCTTTTTCTATTTTTCATTTCAACTTTGAGTTGGTTATGATGTCAGTGCCATTGTATGGTTGCGCCACAAACGATCCGACAAACCACCATTGTACGCTTTTGTATATGCTCTGCGCAGTGCAGTTGGATATTGCGACCAGCAAAATACGCACATATGTCACTACCAAACTGGAGTTATAGCTGCCTGTTTGTCTAATGATATTGATTGACAGTTTGAATAAAACATGTTTCTATTTAACATGTTTCTTCATTTTCTCTGCAGATATTGATGCTGAATTCAAGAAGTATCTGGAGATGCTAGCGCCCTCATTGTTGAGCCCATCTAGTTTACTCGTCAAAGAAATTAATGGTGACAAAGTCACTTGCAGAGCTTTATTAGAATATTTCAAGGTGAGTCATTAACACTAACACCAGTAAATACCACAAAGTACCATGAGGATAACCACTGTGCATGCATCCTACATGATGCAATAACCTGAAGTCCTATGTATGCACAGAATCACTGCCGAGGCCAGCAAAACCCTGAGCTTGGCATGTGAGGGGTATAAGGGGGGTACCAAGTGACTTTTTTGTTCATCTACTCTCCTTTTTCATTTCTTCTTTAACTTTTTATATCAAAAAACCATGGGCACTTCTAGCACCCTCATTGTTGAGTCCATCTAGTTTCCTTGTTAAAGAAATTAAAGGAGAAAAATATACTCATAGAGCTTTATAATACTTCAAAGGTGAATCATTTGGGAAATTGTTTCAATTGAACAACCATCCAGTTGACTGAAACTGATATTGATCATCAGGTTGTGACTTTAGACTGTGATCAAGTCCAAGGTCAAAAAGGTCATGAACTGATGATCAACATCACAGTCTCAGTCTCACTGATGAAAGATGGAGTAACCACCTGAAAATTCTGAGAGGTAGGAATAACTTTCTTGTGTTTGGATCAAAAGTTTTAAACATTAATCATCCTTTCATGTGTAATGTTAATTCAATGCATTGAAATCGAATTGAATTGAAATGAATTTTGGGCGATTTTCATTTCAATGCATTGGAATTGAATTGGAATTGAAATGAGTGGGCCTGGGCATGAATTGAATTGGATTGGAATTGAAATCATCGTGAGCAATGAAGAATTGAATTGGATTGGAATTGAAATCATGTTGAGTGATGAAGAATGAAGTGGAATTGAAATGAAATTCAGCTTTGATTTCAATTCAGCATTTCAATTCACAAGCAGATATCTGTGATTCCAGATCATTCCACCTGTAAAAAGTGCCCTTCTCCGTTCTGAATTCTGATACACTTCCAGGTCTATTCACACAAGAGACACACATTAAAAGTTTAGCATCAATAGATGGTGCCATATAATGACCAACCCTGCCAAACATCTTGAACTTTTGGGACTAATCATAAAGCCCTGTTTTTCTCAAGCTCCTAATTTTAATGCTCAAAAGTCATTGTACATTTGAACAAATTGTGAAAAAACCATTTAAGAAAATGCATATTTTTGACAGCTTTTTTCACACTTTTTCAAAAGTACAGATATTTTGGGTGTAGAATCTTAGGAGGACCAGGAGACGAGACTATCTAATAGTATCAAAACCTTGATTTTGGACATCTTTGAGGGTCCTATTATCGATCGTACCACACACCTTAATAATGTGCATGGTGGACAAGAAGTTAAGACAAATATTACCGGTAGGAAGGCAGTCACCTAAGAACTATAAGAAGTTCCAAAGTTTCATAAAATAGGACCCAGAGGTCAATCACTCGCATTGTTTGAATGTGAAAAGTGAGTTAACATAACAATTAAGTATCTTCTGTTTTAAATGCTTTTGTGTTGCTGACTATTGGTAGTTCAATTTAAAACATGCACTGCAAAAACAGTGTCTAGATATTAAACACCATTCTAGACACCATCTTGTCCTCGATTTGTAAACATGTCTAAATGCTAAACATGTTTAGTAATTTGATGCCTTGTGTTTTGATATTTTTAAACCCTTAATGTTTTGAAGTTTGACATTTGTGTTTAGTTTACATGTGTTTACAAATCGAGGACAAAAAAATGTTAAATTTTAAACTCAGTTTTTGGAGTGTGCCTTTGGTCCATTAACACAAACTACAACTGTATTGGAATTGGAATTGAATTGGAATTGAAATGAATGCTCAGAATTGAATTGAAATTGATTAGCTGTTAATTTCACTGCATTGGATTGGAATTGAAATGAAATGATTTTGAAATTGAAAAATTGAATTGGAATTGAATTGAATTAATTCTAAAGCAAGGTGGATCGAATTGGAATTGAATAGCAAGACTCCAGGTATAATAAGAATTGAATTTGAATAGAATTGAAATCAATTTTCTGGAGTGAAATAACAATATTCATGTGTTGGTTGTTAGAGAAGATATTTCTCTTTTTCATTTCAGGCATATATGAAAATCTACCAAGGCAATGAGTTACCAGAGCCAAAAACTATGCTTAGAGTAAGTATTTAACGCCATGAGCAGTCAAGAGCAAATTTTATGTCATGGAAATTACATAGATGGGAAAGAACCGGTGTCCTTACCGTAATCATGGTGCAGTGCAGTCCATTCAATGTTGTCATCAACCTATTTGATCAAAGTGCATTTGTTATGTGTGTGAGACGAACTGTCGTGGTAGATTGCAATCATGCTTTTGTTGAATGCATATGAGTAGTCCGCCATATTTATGGTATGATATTCATATGCACAACCTCTGCAACCTCTATTGGTAAAATACCAATCACTCGCTACTCAGCGACGAAGTAGGCCTATAAATTCAACTTACTTTGTTAATTGGCACTTGACGCTGTGATTATAATTCCACATGATTTGCTGCACATCTTATTTCTATTGGTTGGTTTCATGCCTGTACAAAATAATAATTTACCTGGTGTTGACACAGTGCCTCATTAATTAACAAATGATGCTGGACTTTGCATGCTGGTGATCGGTCTGTATCTCTTTAGTTTATGAGAAGAACACTTCATTCAGTTAATTGCCCACAATGCAGTCTGTTCTGACTTGTCAAATGTGCATATTATCTGCATAATGGAGTTTAAACAGGCCAATTGCACTCAAAAATTACCAACTCAAAATTTCACCATATGTGTCCATCCATATCAAAACAATGCATTGTCGTCTGCTACATGTGTTTCATTTCACATATAGCTAGGAGTAAATACCAGACTCATCTCAAGTGGAAGTCACTTCAAAACATGGAAGTCACATGGTTAAGGAGTGTTTTCTATATTCCTAAACCATGTGACTTGGGGCTGATTTGAAGTGGTTTGAAGTGGTCTCCACTTGAGATGAGTCTGGTATTTATTCCTAACTATTGTTTAAAAAGAGAAACATGTAGCAGCCGACAAGTGCATCGTTTTGATATGGATGTACACATATGTAACTTTATGGTAAATCCGCCATCTTGGTTTGTTGCTCAGGAAGGCCACTTAATGTACCTCCTGCATACATCAGCAAGGGTCTGAAATCAAACAATAAATTGCATTTTTATCTTGAGCATTTAGTACCAGTTTACAAAGACCTGTGCAGAATGCAAACAACCACACACTTTGAATCAAAGTTTGTTGGGCACATATCAAAATAATCCATAGGTACATAAAGTTGCCTTATTGAGCGTCACACAAATGTGGCTGATTCGGTACTCTGTGATACTACCTCATTGATGCAGCCATACTTTAAAGCATTTCTTGCATGTTTATTAATTACATGATTTGATTTCATACTAGGCCACAGCAGAAGCCAATAATCTTGCAGCAGTAGCTGACGCCAAAGAAAAGTACATCAAAACCATGGAACAAGTAAGTTTAATGATTTAGGTGTTTAGCACCTCCTACGTTAGACCAATCAAATTGAGGTACCGTATTTCGTCGAATAGTCGCTCCCCCTCAAATAAACGCCCCCACCACTTTTTTCAACCAAGATGTTTCAAAAATGCCGATATTTCCATGCTATCTTGTGTAGTAAGCTTACCAAGTTGCGCACATTGTCAAAAATAGCGTCAATAAGTGGCGAAAATCTGGATCAGAAACCCGGAAGTGAACCAAAAGTCAGTGTCAAAAGTCCATAGTTCGCCATTTTAGCGTGACTTTTAAGCTTACCTAATGATTTTAACGGGAATTGTCGTGCTAAAAATGACCTCTAATAAACGCCCCCCCCCCTTGAGAAAATGTAACGCCCCCGGGGCGTTTATTTGACGAAATACGGTATTTGAACTTCAACCTGATTACCACTGACATAACAGGGGCACACAGAAAAAAAATTATCAACAAATTCAAATTTTGTACCTTTCCTCATGTGAAGTTAAATTAAAGACATAATTTCTGGTTCATCAGTATAAATTTTGAGCACATTGAAGGTGTAAAATGACCAGAAGTGTGACTGAAATGACCCCTGTTAAAGTTATTTATCATGCAGTCGTTAAACCAGACTGTATGTGGCTCAATCGTGGACATACAGTATTAGGAACAACCACAGAGGAGGAAGAAACAGAGCGCGTACAACCAGTCAAAGTTCCTGTGTATTGTATGGTGTAAGTTCTCGCATATTCATGAGGGCCGATTGTTCGATCTTGCCGTGTCTAACTATCACACCAGCGCTGCGTGGCTTTGCGTATACGCGATAGAGCGTCACATGCTTTCGCGATTACGCGATAGACTGTGAAAATACGCGGTAATTGCGTAGCAGTCTCGCCTGTCGCATTTCATGGAACAATCGGCCCTCATTATCGGATGATGCTGAGACTTTGACTGGTTGTACGGGCTCAGTTTCTTTCTCCTCTGTGGGAACAACAGAAGCAAGGTGTGAAAGAGACTGCTTGGTGTAATCACTATGTAGACATGAGTAGCAAGGTGCTCTGCTTATTCCAATACAGACTCATCCATGGTTATAGGATAGGAAAGAGACAGACGAACCCTGTATAACAGTTTATTACACCTCATAAATATTCATGAACTAACTGTGCCAATTTATTAGCCAATTCCTATTATATCACTCATACATAAATTGATGAAAAATGTATTTCCTACCTTAAATAGTATTTTAGTAATAGAATTTATGCATGAGTGATATAAAACAAATATTAACTGTCTTAGAATTAGGTGTAATGGTCAAAATATAATCACTCGGTGAAAGATGTATTGTTCCATTCCACTCGCCGTTCCGGCTCGTGGAATGGAACAATCCATCTTTCAACTTGTGATTATATTTCGACCATCACACTCATAGACAGTTAATATTTGTATACTATATCATATTCCACTTGATGTGGCAGTGACATCAATGTGTTAAAGCAGCGTTTTTGCTTTCGCCAGCACTTTCCGTGAACACTAGCAATTTTAGGATGTGCACATTGAAATGCTCACTGACATCGCTGCCACATTTTGGCCCATCCCTCATCCCCAGAATCACAGTGAGGTGTAAGAAATTAAATACTACATGATTTGTACCAGGGGAAATAAGGCACAACTAATTTCCCTCGGTACTGGCTACAGGCCTATCACCCCTCTCCCTTTGGTCGGGTTCAGGGTGATAGGTCCGTAGCCAGTGACCTCAGGAAAAATAGTTTGCCCTATTTTCCTTGTAACCATGTAGTATTTGTATAATATATTATGTGTGTGGTATTTGGATGTCTATATGTTAGTCTGGGGGTCTGTCAGTCTGTGTATGTTTGTTCCATTTATATTGACACCAATGTTGGTTTCATCACAGGTGTGCGGAGGAGACAAACCATACCTCAGTCCCGAAGCCCTACTGAAGCCTAGGTGTATGCTTGTGTGTCTGTACGTTAATAATGCTGTAATCATGCAGTTTGTGTATAATGTTGTTCCATTTATATTGACACCATTGTTGCTGTCATCACAGGTGTGCGGAGGAGACAAACCATACCTCAGTCCCGAAGCCCTACTGAAGCCTAGGTGTATGCTTGTGTGTCTGTAACGTTAATAATGCTGTAATCATGCAGTTTGTGTATAATGTTGTTCCATTTATATTGACACCATTGTTGCTGTCATCACAGGTGTGCGGAGGAGACAAACCATACCTCAGTCCCGAAGCTCTACTGAAGCCTAGGTGTATGCTTGTGTGTCTGTACGTTAATAATGCTGTAATCATGCAGTTTGTGTATAATGTTGTTCCATTTATATTGACACCATTGTTGCTGTCATCACAGGTGTGCGGAGGAGACAAACCATACCTCAGTCCCGAAGCCCTACTGAAGCCTAGGTGTATGCTTGTGTGTCTGTACGTTAATAATGCTGTAATCATGCAGTTTGTGTATAATGTTGTTCCATTTATATTGACACCATTGTTGCTGTCATCACAGGTGTGCGGAGGAGACAAACCATACCTCAGTCCCGAAGCCCTACTGAAGCCTAGGTGTATGCTTGTGTGTCTGTACGTTAATAATGCTGTAATCATGCAGTTTGTGTATAATGTTGTTCCATTTATATTGACACCATTGTTGCTGTCATCACAGGTGTGCGGAGGAGACAAACCATACCTCAGTCCCGAAGCCCTACTGAAGCCTAGGTGTATACCTGTGTGTCTGTACGTTAATAATGCTATAATCAGTTTGTGTATAATGTTGTTCCATTTATATTGACACTATTGTTGCTTTCAACACAGGTGTGCGGAAGAGACAAACCATACCTCAGTCCCGAAGCCCTACTGAAGCCTAGGTGTATGCTTGTGTGTCTGTACATTAATAATGCTGTAATCAGTTTGTGTATAATGTTGTTCCATTTATATTGACACCATATTGTTGCTTTCATCACAGGTGTGCGGAGGAGACAAACCATACCTCAGTCCCGAAGCCCTACTGAAGCCTAGGTGTATGCTTGTGTGTCTGTACATTAATAATGCTGTAATCAGTTTGTGTATAATGTTGTTCCATTTATATTGACACCATATTGTTGGTTTCATCACAGGTGTGCGGAGGAGACAAACCATACCTCAGTCCCGAAGCCCTACTGAAGCCTAGGTGTATGCTTGTGTGTCTGTACATTAATAATGCTGTAATCAGTTTGTGTATAATGTTGTTCCATTTATATTGACACCATATTGTTGCTTTCATCACAGGTGTGCGGAGGAGACAAACCATACCTCAGTCCCGAAGCCCTACTGAAGCCTAGGTGTATGCTTGTGTGTCTGTACATTAATAATGCTGTAATCAGTTTGTGTATAATGTTGTTCCATTTATATTGACACCATATTGTTGGTTTCATCACAGGTGTGCGGAGGAGACAAACCATACCTCAGTCCCGAAGCCCTACTGAAGCCTAGGTGTATGCTTGTGTGTCTGTACATTAATAATGCTGTAATCAGTTTGTGTATAATGTTGTTCCATCTATATATTGACACCATAATGTTGCTTTCATCACAGGTGTGCGGAGGAGACAAACCATACCTCAGTCCCGAAGCCCTACTGAAGCCTAGGTGTATGCTTGTGTGTCTGTACGTTAATAATGCTGTAATCAGTTTGTGTATAATGTTGTTCCATCTATATATTGACACCATATTGTTGCTTTCATCACAGGTGTGCGGAGGAGACAAACCATACCTCAGTCCCGAAGCCCTACTGAAGCCTAGGTGTATGCTTGTGTGTCTGTACATTAATAATGCTGTAATCAGTTTGTGTATAATGTTGTTCCATTTATATTGACACCATATTGTTGCTTTCATCACAGGTGTGCGGAGGAGACAAACCATACCTCAGTCCCGAAGCCCTACTGAAGCCTAGGTGTATGCTTGTGTGTCTGTACATTAATAATGCTGTAATCAGTTTGTGTATAATGTTGTTCCATTTATATTGACACCATATTGTTGGTTTCATCACAGGTGTGCGGAGGAGACAAACCATACCTCAGTCCCGAAGCCCTACTGAAGCCTAGGTGTATGCTTGTGTGTCTGTACATTAATAATGCTGTAATCAGTTTGTGTATAATGTTGTTCCATCTATATATTGACACCATAATGTTGCTTTCATCACAGGTGTGCGGAGGAGACAAACCATACCTCAGTCCCGAAGCCCTACTGAAGCCTAGGTGTATGCTTGTGTGTCTGTACATTAATAATGCTGTAATCAGTTTGTGTATAATGTTGTTCCATTTATATTGACACCATATTGTTGCTTTCATCACAGGTGTGCGGAGGAGACAAACCATACCTCAGTCCCGAAGCCCTACTGAAGCCTAGGTGTATGCTTGTGTGTCTGTACGTTAATAATGCTGTAATCAGTTTGTGTATAATGTTGTTCCATTTATATTGACACCATATTGTTGCTTTCATCACAGGTGTGCGGAGGAGACAAACCATACCTCAGTCCCGAAGCCCTACTGAAGCCTAGGTGTATGCTTGTGTGTCTGTACATTAATAATGCTGTAATCAGTTTGTGTATAATGTTGTTCCATTTATATTGACACCATTGTTGGTTTCATCACAGGTGTGCGGAGGAGACAAACCATACCTCAGTCCCGAAGCCCTACTGAAGCCTAGGTGTCTGCTTGTGTGTCTGTACATTAATAATGCTGTAATCAGTTTGTGTATAATGTTGTTCCATTTATATATTGACACCATATTGTTGCTTTCATCACAGGTGTGCGGAGGAGACAAACCATACCTCAGTCACGAAGCCCTACTGAAGCCTAGGTGTATGCTTGTGTGTCTGTACGTTAGTAATGCTATAATCAGTTTGTGTATAATGTTGTTCCATCTATATATTGACACCATATTGTTGCTTTCATCACAGGTGTGCGGAGGAGACAAACCATACCTCAGTCCCGAAGCCCTACTGAAGCCTAGGTGTATGCTTGTGTGTCTGTACATTAATAATGCTGTAATCAGTTTGTGTATAATGTTGTTCCATCTATATATTGACACCATATTGTTGCTTTCATCACAGGTGTGCGGAGGAGACAAACCATACCTCAGTCCCGAAGCCCTACTGAAGCCTAGGTGTATGCTTGTGTGTCTGTACATTAATAATGCTATAATCAGTTTGTGTATAATGTTGTTCCATCTATATATTGACACCATATTGTTGCTTTCATCACAGGTGTGCGGAGGAGACAAACCATACCTCAGTCCCGAAGCCCTACTGAAGCCTAGGTGTATGCTTGTGTGTCTGTACGTTAATAATGCTGTAATCAGTTTGTGTATAATGTTGTTCCATTTATATTGACACCATATTGTTGCTTTCATCACAGGTGTGCGGAGGAGACAAACCATACCTCAGTCCCGAAGCCCTACTGAAGCATCACGAAACAATCAAAGATGCTGCCATGCAACTGTTTACTGCAACCCGTAAAATGGGCGGAACTGAATTCAGCGAATCATACGCTGACAAACTGCTCTCGGAAATGGAAGAATCTTTCTTGCAATCACGAGAAACATAACGAAGGAAGAACCTCTTCAATGCTGCTCGCACACCAATAACTCTTACCACTATCATGGTCGCTATGTATATCTGTTCCGGACTCTTTGGGATCATAGGACTCTATTCCTGGTCCAATTTTGCTAATTTGATGTTAGGTGTCTGTCTAGTGCTGATCATCGCATGGGCGTATGTGCGTTACACAGGTTACTACAGAGAGTATGGCACGTATATTGATAAAGTAGCCGAGATTGCCTGGGTGTATGTAAGTATATTGCATTCATCGTTGACATGACTTACAATAATTTTTGATCTCTATACAATTGTCAGGAAGTTGTTACTGGGATCCTTTTCAGGTATATGGTTGAATACCACTATTCTGTGCTTCGCGTTAAGTTTGGTAGTGACGTAAGTTTGTATTTTGCTGGTTGCAGTATCAAATTGTTCTCTGAAAGTTAATCGTGCTGAGTGTACATGTATAAGGGCGGTTTGTCGACACTCTTGCAGGGCAACAGCGAAAAGGCATTGACATCAATACCGAAATTATGGTGAACCATAGTATAATTGCATTTTACAGAGCAGAATTTTTTCATATTGTGAACTCTTGCAATTGACCTTTTCAGTAAATCCCATAAGCCTTGCAAGTACACCTGAGATGTCATCATTTGATGTCACACCGACTTACAATGCGCAGTAATGATGTTCGCTAAACGATGTGTGCATCGGCCTGACGTCAAATGAAGACATCCCAGGTGTACTCGCAAAGGCTTATGAGATTTACCGAAAAGGTCAATCAAAAAATACAAAATGAAACTAGATTACTTATATCCTTCATATTTTTGCATGGGTAAAATTGAATTGAACTCTGATCAGCAAATCAATTGAATTTACAACTATCTCATTTGTATCATAGGGTCAGTCCATGTCGAAACAGATTGAGTGTACACCCACCCTCTTGGATTTTGCTCTCCTTTGGCTCAGGGGTACCTTTCATGGATCCCTAGGTGAGGTCACAAGAAAAAATTCAAATTCCATTTCGATTTATGAATGGCGGGCAATCAAAGTTTGGCGACCTCGGCCAAAATTGTGAATTTAAGGGGTCCAAATGACAAAGTGCTCTCTTTGAGGGGCACTTTCTTCTTAATTGAATCAGTTGTGATCCTCTTTTTGAATGTGGTCACTCACTGGCTGTGTCTGAAATACCTAATGCCAAAAAGATAGATTTGAATTTCGTTGGGATTTCAGGGGGTCAAAATCAGCACTTCGTACTGTTCAATCAAATTATCTTGATTTTGAAGGAACCATGATAATGTCACAGTGCACTTATAGGTCCTAATTATGTTCAGAATGGATTAACCATATGCCAATGTCTATGAGCAACTCAAAAAAAAGAGAAATTTCTAGACCCCTACAGAATTTTAGGCCACCCCTAAAGTGGTTCAGCCACAAATGGCACTTAAAAGTCGGCAAATTTTGACCCTTATAACTTTAGGTGTACACCAGATATGAATTTCTAGTCTTTTGCATCTGAAAGAATGTAGTTTAATGTTACTAGGAACATAAGATTTGTTTTGTATTTTTGTGTTTTAGTATTAAGTTGACGCTTTCAAAAATAGTCATTTTGCCTAACATACCATGCATACAGGATACGGTACAAAATGCCAATTTTAGTATGATATTTTTTATATTTTTGATCACTTTATAGCCATTTGTATTATTTATCCTGATATTTCAAGTTGCTCTTGAGTCAAGTAATAAGAAAAACTACTTTCTAATCCTCTGTATGGATTTTTAAGGGGTCAAAAATGCACTTCCTGGCAACGATGCACATGCAAAGTACAGGTTATGGGGTCAAATTTTCAGAATGCTCCCAATTATGTCAAGTAATATATCAAATTACTCGTATGGTCATGAGGATTCCAAAATGTATAGTTTGTTATGTGTCAGACCTTTCAGGAGGCGCTATGATGAAAAATGTTCATAGGTCAATGACCTTTTGAAAGTATCAAAACACAAAAATACAAAACAAATCTTATGTTCCTAGTAACATTAGACTACATTCTTTCAGACTTAAAAGACTAGAAATTCATATCTGGTGTACACCTAAAGTTATTAGGTGTCAAAATTTGCCGATTTTAAGCGCCATTTGTGGCTGAACAACTTTAGGGGGCCTAAAATTCTGTAGGGGGGTCTAGAAATTTCTCTTTTTTTGAATTGCTCATAGACATTGGCACATGGTTAATCCATTCTGAACATAATTAGGACCTATAAGTGCACTGTGGCATTATCATGGGTCCTTCAAAATCAAAGATAATTTGATTGAACAGTATGAAGTGCTGATTTTGACCCCCTCTGAAATCCCAACGAAATTCCTAAATCAATCTTTTTTGGCATTAGGCATTTCAGACACAGCCAGTGAGTGACCACATTCAAAAAGAGGGTCACAACTGATTTAATTAAGAAGAAAATGCCTCTCAAAGAGCGCTTTGTCATTTGGACACCTTAAATTCCCAATTTTGGTCAAGGTCGCCAAACTTAGATGGCCCGCCATTCGGAAACGAAATTGAATTTGAATTTTTTTCTTGTGACCTCACCTAGGGGTCCATGAAAGGTACCCCTGAGCCAAAGGAGAGCATAATCCAAGAGGGTGGGTGTACACTCAGTCTGTTTTGACATGGACTGACCCCATAGGATGATGATAAAAAGACAACCTGAATTAACGTAAGTCTCCTCTCTTATTTTTGTTGTTTTTTCAGATGATAGCGCCATCTTACAGTTACGCAACCCAGACTGGACATCAAGCAATGGCCAGACAAATGAATAAGAAGAGCAAATAAGCCAACAGCTACGCCATTCGTTAACCCCATGAGAACTACCTGCCGATTGGCCAAAAAGAAGTTTTCATTATCAAATGGCCCAATCAGCAATATTGTTAGAATAATTTTACAACACAAATAAATTGGGGTGAATTATTTGTAAAGCTCCATTCTGATTGGAGATTAAAGTGAAGATATCATGTAATTGACCAATCAGAGGCAATGTTAGATCGGCAGGTAGTGCTCAAGGGGATAAATTAATTGTGATATGATCAAGCAACATAAATCTCATTTTTGCTGGTTCCAGGTAACTTTTGGTGTTTCATACAGGATTAGATAACAGAGAATCTGCGTTCCATATACTGTGCAAGTGGTAATTTTTGTGTACAGTTATTTTCGCGATTTGGAGTGAGAGACACATTTTCGCAAATGTTATTTTCGCGATTGCCCAGTCCTTCCCTGTAATACATTATTGCATATATTCGCAAGGTGTTTTTTCGTGAAATTCACAAAAATAAAACCCTTGCGAAAATTACTACTTATACAGTACTTGTCCCGGTCACAGCCGGTTTGTGTTCCTCCGTCACTAAATAAACAGTCTGGCGACAACCTCATAGTACATCTTTTCTGATTGGTCAATCATCGTCATAAGAAAATTTCTGACTGAGAATTGGCTGTCGATCAGCGGCATGCAGCGGTTGTTGGACAGCTATGCGGTTACATCTGCGAGTCGCTGACATGAAAGGCGATACCAGACGATTGGCACTCAGTAACTGTGAGCTAGCGTATATTTTGCATTTGTGGTATCTACAAATAGTGGGAGGCCTATGATGTTTAGTGTCACTTACACAAGTCACATCCTCTAGCCAATTGAAAACAGTTTTATTTGGGAAAATCTTAAACCACTCAGCGATCATCATTTCACGGTAGTCGCCAGACGGTTTGTTTAGTGACGAAGGAGCACAAATTGGCTGGGACCGAGACTAATACAGTACTGCCCTTTATAATGGCGCTCTGTGTCATGGAACAGAACTTTTGGACAGAAACAAACTATAATGAAAGACAGAATTATAGACTAGTTTGTGTCTGACATCATCTGTCAATCAAACTCGCGCACCGTTTGTTTACGAGTATTGTGACGATAGAATTCCTTAATGCGGGCGGGTAATCAGTATGCCTTTTATGGTTGATTTTACACCTTCAAATATACAAATTGTCTCAAAAGTTCGGTCTTAGTAATTGGAAAGTTTCCTTCCTGAAGGCACCATGTTAACAAAGCCTAGAAAATTCTCTGGGTTTTTTAATCAGTCTACTCCTTGGATAACAGTGCAAGACCTATTTTATTCAATTTCACCTACAGCAGTGAGACTTATCGTCTGCTTGGCCATATCACTGATATTTCTGTGAGATTTGTCGTCTGCTTGGCCATATCACTGATATTTCTGTGAGATTTGTCGTCTGCTTGGCCATATCACTGATATTTCTGTGAGATTTGTCGTCTGCTTGGCCATATCACTGATATTTCTGTGAGATTTGTCGTCTGCTTGGCCATATCACTGATATTTCTGTGAGATTTGTCGTCTGCTTGGCCATATCACTGATATTTCTGTGAGATTTGTCGTCTGCTTGGCCATATCACTGATATTTCTGTGAGATTTGTCGTCTGCTTGGTCATATCACTGATATTTCTGTGTGTATATTCTATAGATGTAAGAAATTTTGAGAAATTTTTCATATGCAAATATTATATTTGCATGAAGATCTTTTTGTACACCAACATTTTTGTTAGGCCCACCCAAAAAGCAAGATGGTGCTGCAAAATTGGCACTTTTTCTTCATGTTCTTGTGAATTTTGATAAACCTTAGGCGTTTTGTGAGAGAGTATCGGGATAGAATTTGGGATCTGTCAGCCACTGCAGCAGTAGGAATAGGTATGTAAGCTACCATTGCCCTGCTGTCACTTATCCCGGAACACCGGGCTCCCATTGGGCACAATTCTGCGCTTTCACCCATTGTGTGTGTCCACTGTCCACCGTTCAGGACACGTTCTAGCGACTGGCGATTTGACGCTTGCCAGCATATGTGTAGCTCCCCTAGTAGATCCCATGTGTGTACCAAATTTTAAATACCCAGTGTTTTATTTTCATTCAGGCTCTATAGCTTGTAAAAAACAGCTAAATTTGGTCAGAGCGCTGGTATCATGTTCTGAAGGCTAGAATTTCCATGTACCAAGAATCAGTGAATTGATTTTTCAAACAACTTCTTTTGTGGAATTCAGCTCTGCAACAACCAAAACATGACACAGTTGTCTGATCCCAATATTTACATCTTTTTTCATTCATTTTTTCAATCAAAATTTGATTGTTAAAAACTGAAGAAAACTTGCAGATGAAACTTCATGAAAAGTCTCAGGTGTACAGAGTACTTTTCCCTAAAACTATTGGAGGAAAATTCACAAATATTGAAAGACAAGTTAACACTATTTTAGCACCATCTTGAAAAGCTTCAGAATGAGTTAATTTGTGATAATCCACCGTTATTGATCATTTTAGAAATTAACACTGGTAAATTTGAAGAAAAAAATGCTTTTTGCTTAAAATTTATAACTTTTTAGAGGTCAAGTCTGATTTCTTGTTGTAGGTTGATCAAAGGTGGTATGCATTTGGCTACTCCAGTTAAAATCTATACACCCCGTATGGAAGATTTGACCTTAATCTCACACAGAGGGGGTGTGAATTTCAAATGGAGTCACCCATTCAGGTATCCTTGCTTGAAATGTAAATGTGTGGAAGATTAAGGATATATCTTCCATAGGGTGTATGGATTTCAACTGGAGTAGTCCAATCATGCCTTCCCATCATGTAGTCCCCAATGGAAGACATGACCTTAATCTCCCAGACTGGGGGTATAGATTTCAAATGAAGTCACTCACCCATTCAGGTTGTATTCCTAATACATTTGGGTGTATTCTTAATACATTTGAGTGTATTCCTGATACATTTGGGTGTATTCATAACACATTTAGATGTATTTTGAATACATTTTGGGTGTATTCCTAATACATTTGGGTGCATCCCTAATACATTTGGATGTATTCCTAATACATTTGGGTGTATTCCTAATACATTTGGGTGTATTCCCAATACATCTGGGTGTATTTTGAATACATTTGGGTGTATTCCTAATATATTTGGGTGTATTCCTAATACATTTGGGTGTATTCCTAATACATTTGGGTGTATTCCTAATACATTTGGGTGCATTCCTAATACATTTGGGTAAATTCCTTATACATTTGGGTGCATTCCTAATACATTTGGATGTATTCCTAATACATTTGGGTGTATTCCTAATACATTGGGTGCATTCCTAAAACATTTGGGTGTATTTGGATTAAATGTCCTTGTATCCTGAGGATTATTATGGTTATTATCTTTGATCAATTTGTAACTTTGAGACAGATGAGGGTTTTGCAATTCTTTCTTGTGACGGTACGTCGGTAGCACCTAAAATTAACCGTTTATTGAATCTCACCGAATGGTGTTGGTGAATTTGTGTGTGTCCAGTGTATATGTATAATCCAATATTCAAATCAACACACACTGGTAAAATAAACATCTCATGATTGTATCATGGGTTTTTCCATTTACAATTCATACTCCCCCTGTGAAAGATTTTGGAAATATCTTCCACAGGGGGAGTATAAATTTCAAATGGAATAAACACATTAGGTAGCTCCATTTGGATTTCATACACACTGTGAGAAAGATTCAACATGAATCTTGCACAGAGGGAGTGTGACTTTCAAATAGAGTTAATTAATGTGGTAATTCCATTTGATTTTCATACTCCCCCTGTGGTAGATATTTCCAAAATCTTCCACAGGGGGAGTAGAGACAATAAATGTATTAACCCACAAATGTACATACTGACGAATCCCAGCTAGCTATAAACCGTTCACTTTGTAGAGCAAGGCTGACTTGATCCACCTTTTGCAATGCAAATCTATTTTTGCCATGGTTGGCCATGCTTGGCAAATCACATAATATACTTCCCAGGTTACGTAGGGACATAGACATCAATCCCAGGGGTGACCCATGTTTGGTTGTTTTCTGCCACTTTATGACTATTCAGGCTGATTTCAAGCCAGATTTGCCGCTAATGCATATGGACAATTTTATATTAACCTGGTCCGGGAGGGGTACTCAAATTAATATTGATAAGCTGCAGAGAATTTGAAAGTGGACCCATCCAAATACCAATTTTCCAAGACATTTGGACCCATATTGTTATACCAAAAGTCAAAATTTTCGGAAAAGGCAGAAAATGAGACCCATGTTTGCAGCACATCCCTATATGGTCATAATATATACTGAGTACCCCTCCCCCTTAATGATAGATTCTGGTATTTGTCAGTTACTTATAATCACAAAGGAAGAACATATCACAAGTAAGTGTTGTATGATATGTTTCACATTATTGTCCTATTAATATCCAACCACATTCAAAATTTAGTGTGAAAACTTTTCATAAAAACAAAGAAAAACAAAAATGTAATTTTGAGTCTAAAAACAGGAAAAAAGTATTTCGTATTTTATTTTTATGAATTCTACGGACAGATATTAAGCCATTATTATGGTATAAATATATATATAGATATTTAATGTACATGTACAGCACTCGATGAAGCACTTACTTACAGCAAATGTAATTGGCTAATATAAAGTGAATGGAATTACTCTAAATCTTTTTATTTTTGTGGCAAATTTTTTCCTGAGAAAATTACTCAAACGTAACCTCACAAAATTTGCACAAATTTATGATATTTTGCAGTAAGTAATCCATTGGGCTATTACGGTTGAAATCCATACACCCCCTATGGAAGACATGAACTAAATCCCCCACAGAGGGAGTGTGAATTTCAAACGGGGTTACCTGAATAGGTGACTACATTTGAAATCTACACCCCTGTGTGGGAGATTAAGGTCATGTCGTCCATAGGGTTGTGTGGATTTCAACTGGATAGTAGGATAATATGAATAAATGTAAGGGGTTAATTATTGCAGTTAAATCCAAAATTACAAAGTGTCCAAAATGTCAGCAGCTATGTATTTACAGTGCCGCGGGCTGTTCCAGTTGAAATCCACCCCCCTTGTGGAAGACATGACCTTATTCTCCCGCACAGGGAGTGTGAATTTTAAATGGAGCCACCAAAAAATGGTAACCCCATTTGAAACGCGCACTCCCTGTGTAGGATATTTAGGTAATATTTTCCATAGGGGTGTAAGGATTCCAACTGGAATAGCCTCATACATATCCATTAACCCCATGAGAACTACCTGCCGATTGGCCAAAAGAAGTTTTCATTATCAATTGGACCAATCAGCAACATTGTTAGAATAATTTCACCACGCAAAACAATTGGGGTGAATTATTTGCAAAGCTCCATTCTGATTGGTGATTAAAGTGAAGATATCATGTAATTGACTAATCAGAGGCAATGTTAGATCGGCAGGTAGTGCTCAGGAGGTGAAGTACAAACATGCCTCATATTGGTTCTTCAGATATAATATACTTGGATATTTTGAAAGATCAATATGTGTGTAATTTTGGTGAATCTTTTGTACCTGTCTTGCAAATTATTAAAAATTTAAGTAAATTGCAACGTGTTGAAAGCCGGTCTCAAAGGTCAAAATGATTGTCTGTGAATTTAATTACAATAAAAATTTATACCAAGTTGTACCAAAGTGGTTTAGCTATGAGAGTCTGAATTCTGTATACACCAAGGCTCCCGCTGGACACAAATTCTTGTGTCCAGACGCATTTTTGTATTGCTGGACGCAATGTTCAACAAATTTCATCGCAAGTTGATACAGCCCAAAAATGAGTGATATTTAACTGTAAGCTTACCAAATTGGTGTTTGCAATGATCCTATTTCGTAACTTCATCATCATAAAAATCATGACAATTTCTTAACCTCCATCGTGCATAAATTAATATTTTTAGCAGCATATTGACCAATGGATCAATCAGCACATGAGTTATTGACCTTTCACATTTAACCACTTCCCATTTTGCAACACTTCCGGGTCACCTGTCAACCAGTCAATGAATGAAAATTCTTACGGCAGCGAGACGTGATAAGCTTTTGATCAAACACAAGAGCAAAAATACAACTTTCTAAACTATCTTTAAAATCTCATCAGGAATCTGAAAGGAAATAGTCAAATATTTGCATCAAACTGCGATGTAAATTTTTGTAAAATTGTATTCCCTATTGCCCAACACAAAAACATGTACGGACGCATACAAATTTTGTGGGACGCATATTTCCCGACCAGGTTTTACAGATGTGCATCCGATCGGACGCAGAGTTTTTGAAGGCTAGCGGGAGCCCTGGTGTACACCCATGGTATATCTATGGGAAAGAAATCTGCAATGGGCTATTGAAGTAGGAAGCCATACACCCCGTATGGAAGACATGACAATAAACCTAACACCTAGGCCTATAACTCTTACAAGGAAAACGTGATGCCATGACACATAAGTTGAGGGCACGGTGGCTCAGTGGTTACGGCCTTGGACTCATAATCTGAGAGCTTGCTCGACGTCCATGAGTTTGATTCCCCATCATACCACCGTGTTGCGCCCTTGGGCAAGGCGCTTTGCCTCGGTTGCCTCACCCCACCCGGGTGCAATGGGAAGCTGTTAGGGGTAGTCACAGTCGTTGTACTGATGGACCCTGCGCCACTTGTAGGCTGCAAACGTGGTTCCGACATATTCTAATGACGGTGGAATAAATGTAAAGCACTTTGAGGCTGTTTACGGCATAAAGCGCTATATAAATATCTACATTTATTTATTTTATTTATAAGTCACAGAATAGCTGGCCAGGCCAGCAAAACCCTGTGTCTACCAGTTGGTGATTTTGTGCTTGGCATACGAGGGGTCAAAGGTTCAATTCCTGGGGGTACCAAGTGACTTCTTTGTTGACCTTCTCTCAGTTTATGTTCCATCTTTTCCTTCCAATAGCATAAAACCATGGGCTGTGTTAGGGTTAATCTGTCACTCAGGGGGTGTAGGTCACCCATTCATGTAACCTCAGGCTATTCTATTTGAAACTTGCACCCCCTGTGTGGAAGATTAAGGTCATGTCTTCCATAGGGGTGTATGGATTTCAAGTGGAATAACCCAATATATATTTGTCACACATGGGGGTCAAAATAATAACTATACTGCTAGCATTTTATGCAAATGAATAAAAACATTCAATATTTGTTTTATATAACTCTTATATAAATTACTTCTTTTTCACTTAATTTTAGTCTTTTTGCAGCTGACATATAAAATAACAAAACTAAGGAATAGTAATTGGCCAATCAAATTACAGGAAACTTTTTATGAGTTATACAATGAATCTAACCGGGCATTGGGTTATTCCAGTTTCTCCTATTTCTGAAAAGTTGATTAAATATATTTTGGTATATAAAGAAACCTTAAATCGTTAGCTTTAATAAACCAAAACAATTATTTCAATCGGCTCATAACTTTTGAAGATATGTCCTTTTAAAGAAATGTATCCGTTTTTCACTCTGTCCACGGAGGAGGTTTGGCTACTTCAAAGATTGAAAAGTGCATATACCATGCATGAATATAAAACATTCCTCGATGATAACTTTATAAAATAACAACTTTATTTTAGGGAATGGGCTTTACAGGTGGGCTTATGGGTTATGGAATTTGTTAAGTGTCATTAATTTGGGCGAAATTGATGTGGGATGGGACTTCTTTTGCTATACTTGCAATTATGTTTTTCTCGTTTCTTGCTTTCTTTTTATTGACAACATAAGTCATTTCTCTTTTTGGAATAAAAGGTAGCCCTGAAAAGGGATGTTTAGTTTGTCTTTGGTTCTTTTGAAGTGAGTTTACTGTGCTGTTCTGCCCTCTACCTGGTTGCCTCCATGACGAATACAGGTTTCAGCCCTAGTTCTCATTGCATTAATTGCGTTGCGTACCATCCTTGTGCGCCGGATACTTGCGAATGCAGCAGAAATACGGGGTTGCAAAGATGTTTGAAGCTAGCTGGTGATCCTCGCTTATCGCTAATTCTACAAAATCCGGTGCCAATCCACTAAAAAAATTGAAAAAATAAAAGTTGTTCAAAAATACCTGCTTTTTTGTTTATTAAGAGTAAATGTATCACTACTTTCAGATGTAAAAAATTGCCAACACCAGTTGCATATTTTTCTTTCAGGAAGTCATGATGTTTTTTAACACTAAAACTCAATGTAATGTGAGCTACGTTACCGACTACAAAATGGGCTGGTTTTACTCAATCCAAGGTCATAAAAAGCAATCTAAAGATCACTTGAGTGAAATGTAAAACAGATTTCACCATTTCATAGAAGTTTTGAAGATGCGTAAATGAGTGTGTAACGTAGCTCACAGTAACGTAGTTCACTGGTTTTTAATGTTTTTAATGTGATTTGCGAACATCAGAACGTTATGTCGGTTAATTATAATATAATGGGGTTCGACCACTGGTAGCTTTCACATATTATTAGGAAGTACATCTAATACAAGTGCATACTATAGAATCCTGGTAACGTAGCTCACCAATCTTAACATGGTCGGTCGAAATTTCAATATTTACAACATTTCTATGCCAAAAATGCTACAGCATCACAATTTTACTGTGATTTTTAAAACCTATGAGTGTTTCCTTTCAAAAACCGCAAATTACATTGATACCTCTGTTTTACTTCTTTCCAATAACGTGTTTTAAAAAGGGGTAACGTAGCTCACAGCGTTTTGGTGGAAAGTGCAATTTATTTTAGAATTACACAAAGGCGTTTTAATCACTACAAAATAATGTTGATAAACAATATGATGGTGCGTTATCTAATTAAAAAACAACAAATATGTAAAGAAATCGCATTTATTCAAAGAAAATATTCAGGGTTAGATGTGAAACTTGAGCAGTGGAAACGCATTTTGAAGCGATTTTGAGCCTTTGCAAGGGTTAATCAGGCTGAAGAAAGCATTTAAAGTATGGAAAACTATATATGTCCGTGTAGATCTCGTTGAGTTCTACCAGAAAAACAACATATTTGATGCCCTAAATGCTCGACAAAGTGTTTGTGGACCAAAGAACGGAAAAAAGGCTATTGGCACCGGATTTTGTAGAATGAGCGTTATAGTGAATGCTTTCCCAAGCCTAATGCTATTATCTATCCATGTCATTAACCGTGTGTTTCGTTTAAATCTTTGATGTAGCCAAACCTCATCCGTGGACAGAGTGAAAACGGGTACATTTCTTAAAGAGGGCATATCTTCAAAAATTGTGAGCCGATTGAAAGAATTGTTTTGGTTTATTAAAGCTAACGATTTAAGGTTTCTTTACATACCAAAATATATTTGATCAACTTTTCAGAAATAGGAAAAAAGAGGGCGCAATGTGGGGCCTCTTTTTTTTGGGACACCCTGTAGATACATTAATACTGATACCAAACAATAACTGCGAGTCGGTGATGTCAATGCGTTGAGGCTGGTATTTCTTGTGTGCATCTATTTAAACATGTGAATGTACGTCAGCACTCGTGATTTGAAGCTGTGCCCATTGAAATACACCATGACAATGACATCACTGTCTCATCAAGAATAAAATTGCTTTAATATTAAGAAAGATTAAGTATCTGCATGTAACCTAATGCTTGCACCAGGGATTAGATATTGTGGGATACTATGTCAGTCTGTTCAGTAATAGGTAAAGCTATATGAAACGCAGTGTTTTGTTTTCATTCATGCTGCATAGCGTGCAAACGCAAACCAGCCAAGTTCAGTCAGGGCCCTGCTTAGTCCTTTACCCTCATATTGTTATCTGATTATTGTAATTCTCTTTTCTATCACTGCCATTGATTTTGTATTACCCCAAAAGCTCCAAAATCAGGGTTGGTCAGTTGGTAATTTGTTTAAATATTTTATTTAGCTTAACATAGAGTTTCATATGTACATTAAGTTGACTTACATACCCACATAGCTTACTCTTTCTCCTCTGTTTGATTTGCCAAAGGTCCTGCTAATTGCATGCAGAAAAAACACTAGTTTGATTGTCACCCAACTGTTTAACCCCATAAGAACTACCTGCCGATTGGCCAAAAAGAAGTTTTCATTATCAATTGGACCAATCGTCAACATTGTTAGAATAATTTCACCACACAAAAACATTGGGGTGAATTATTTGCAAAGCTCCATTCTGATTGGTGATTAAAGTAATGATATCATGTAATTGACCAATCAGAGGCAATGTTAGATCGGCAGGTAGTGCTCAGGGGGTTAATTGTATCAATGATCTATTTATCTTTGAATCATCGTCATTTTGATACATATTTTTATGTAAAAACATGAATAATTTGGTACTAATAGCTAGCTTTCAATACCACTGGATCTGTATATGAATATATTAAGTGAGTCTGTATACAATGATAACTATGTATTTATATATGTTGTATGGAGAATTTATTGCTGGAGATTTCTTATTACGGAGTAACAATTAGTGACACGATCTGATCCCAGAGACGATATCTTGCCCTTCCCAGAATCCTTTGCAACATGATGCATCACCTCATTACAGCCAATGACACTCCTATTACTTTGTATAGATTCCCTGTTTGTTCATGTTGAGAATAGACTGGCTATACATGGGTCGATAGTCAAGGAATAAACATATTTTGCAAGATCAGGATGTGCTCTGTGTATTGAGGTACTTTTTGTCACTATCTACCCATGTTGCACTAGATAGCAAATTAAATCAGTACAGAAAACTGAAGCGGAAGAAATGCATTGTGGGAAGTGTAAGATATCTTCTAGCCCAAGGTTTAAAATTTACACATTTTTATTTATTTTTAGCCCAACTTTGGGTTGTTTGTGCTAATTTTACGCTGCTTTGTGTACGGTCTACTTCACAAGTAAAGCCACTATCATGCCTGTAATTTGAGATAGGCCAAACTAAGGAGCAAAAACAATGCAAAAATAACAAAATGAAAACTTCAAATGTTCATAACTATGGTTAATCCAGTTGAAATACATACGCCCCCTATGGAAGACATAAACTTTCAAATTGTAAATTTCCAATGGAGTCACCCATTCAAGTAACCCCATATGAATTTCACACCCCCTGTGTGGGAAAATAAAGCCATGTCTTCCGTAATGGGTGTATGGATTTCAACTGAAATATCCCTACATGTATACCATGGAGTTATAGATATCAATATGAGTAAGCTTTGATAGTCATGGTAATAAATCAATTTTCATAATTTCTGATTTTAGTCCGAGTGGATCAGATCGTGTCACAATGTACAACTAGCTCTTACATATTTGAAGTTCGTGTTTGTCTATGTCACCTATTGAGTTGTAAATTGGATGGCTTGAACTCAATTCAGATTTTCGGTCAAAACATGATTTTTGGTCAAAAAATAATGTGATTTTTGGTTAAAATGCAATTTTTCGGTCAAAAATGTGATTTTTGGTAAAGATATGACCATGGGTCAAAAATGAGTTATAATTGTTGAAAAAAATGATGGGGAAAAATGTGAGCCAATCCAACACGGTCCAAGTGTTAAAGCCAAGTGTTGATTATATTAGACTCTGTATAAAGTATAGGAAGGAAGATTCTGAGAACATAATAAAGTTTATCTGCAGTATGGCAACAACATGTAAGGTGTTACATATTCAAATGTTACTTAGACCTTCTGATTGGGTTATTGCAGGTGGAGTCCACTCTCCCACTATGACAGATTTTGGAATCATTTTGGAAAGTATTTTGGGAGTATGAATTTCAAATGGAATTAGCGCATTAAGGGCTGGGGTATGAGCGACCTTGAAGTTCCGGTATCTGGAGAGGGGAAGCAATGAGTTACCCCAAATCACAGCGGCAGGTAGTGACTGGGCGCCGAGTGCTAATATATATTTATTTTGGAAGGTTCGTGTTTGTTTTAAATTTTGGGGCGTTTTTCCAAAATTTGATATTTTAGTCATATTTCAAAAGCGACATGCCAAAGACAACTCTTTGGGCACATAGTTTGTTATTGTTATTGCAGTTCTTTTCCACATACCTACGTTAACATTCGATTGGGTGATTTAATAATATTATATATTTTATGACTGCAATTTGGCGTTTTCAATGCGTTTTACACGTATCATGAAATTAACGCAAATATCTAGTCACGCTGCTTTTAGAATTTTTACCTGATCGTCGGCTTTTGCAGGCAACAGAATGCAGATTGGCTCACGATAGATGTCGTATTCCTCTGTGTGTTTCACTCATTGATAAAATGAGTTTGCGTTCCTTGTAACAACACACACATTGCCGTCTGAAACCGGGTCTGGTACTGATTTTGGGACAGCCAATAGACTTCAGCGCCGTATCAAATCTCATAAAAACCACACGACTGACGACTATGTGTTTATGTTTCCATACTAAAGCTTGTGTCTACATCTATTACTATACTTCTTTGGAAACGTTGACCTTTGACCATTCTTTGTATAATGCCCTGATATGACCTTGATATGTTCGCGTGATAGGGGACGGTATAGCATCCATTTCATTGAGGTGTTAGGACTTGGTCAGTAGATAATACTTGCAGGGATACAATAGTTTAACATGGTGTGTGAGCATGGTGAAAGACTCATTATTGATTAGGCGCGGACATATTAAAGGCACAGGTCCTTTGCGTGTATAGCAGAAAATTATAATAGAATGTGTGAATAGAATGTTTGGAATTTTGCAACTAAATACTAACTGCATTCTGCATTATGTATTTATTTATTTATTTAGGCCTATGCCTATTTATTTATTTACTGACTTATTTATTTATTTTATTTATTTGGTATATTAGTTAGTAGGCCTAGTTAGTAATATTCCATGATAGGCCTACGTCGGTTTATTATTGATTGTTGATAACTTGACAACTTGATTGATTGATCGATTGATAGTCATTTCACATTATATTCCTAGTTTATAGGCCAATTTGAATAACATCGTACATTAGATAAATAGACCTATCAGTATTGATTTATTCTATTCAGCAATATCAAGGATTACTATCAAACTTCTCATAGCTGATTGTCAGTTGGCTCAGTGGTAGCATGATAGGTTTTACAACACCGAGGTCCCGGTTCGATTCCCACCTCTGCCTATTTTTTGCAAGGCTGAGAAAAAAATGAAATTTCTGGACTGCAAACTTATTTGGCATGCTTGCGATCTGAGCTGGTCCTTTTCTGGTGGCTGTGTCTGTTACAGGCACACTCCCTCTGCATCCAAACCAGGTTCACGCTCATTACACCTCCCTTAACTAACTCTATTTGAAATTCACCCTGCCTCTGTGGAAGATTCAGGTTGAATCAATCTCAGGGGGTGTATGCAATTTAAATGGAACTGCTCCTCTCGGGGGGTGTATGAAATTTAAATGGAGCTGTCATGTCTAAGGCCTAAAAAAATTGTTTGATTGGTGTAAGATGAAAAAAAAAGGTATGTCGGTAGGCATTTTTTTTTGTACACACACTTTTTAAGGTGTAAACTGTGTATGATAAAGGCCTTGGAACTTTTTTTTAAATTTTAATTAAAAAATTTTGTTGTTTTTTGCGAAAAAATAAGAAAAAATGTCTAGTGTCTGGCCTATTTTTAAGGTTGGTAGGGTTACGCTAATCAAGCAATTTTGTTTAGGCCTAATGTGTTCATTCAATTT
Organism: Amphiura filiformis; assembly: GCF_039555335.1. Taxonomy (NCBI): domain Eukaryota; kingdom Metazoa; phylum Echinodermata; class Ophiuroidea; order Amphilepidida; family Amphiuridae; genus Amphiura; species Amphiura filiformis. The sequence continues at coordinate 63,585,060 of NC_092645.1, read as the reverse complement.
GAAATTAATACTCCCCTGTGGAAAATATTTCTAAAATCCTTCACAGGTGGAGTGTGGATTTTGAATAAAATTGCCCATAATTCTGTCGCACAGTGCATTCTTGATTCTTGCAAGTTGAAAATGCAACAGAGGAATCATTCATTTAAAGACACAATTTATTGTTTGATTTCTGGTTCTTGCCGACAAATGCCAGAGGTACATTAAGGGGGTACGACACCCCTGCCCAATTTTGTACCTATTTTTGCATTTTTCTCAAAAATTATAGTGCATTGGTGACGGGTAAGATATGTATATTATAGGGGCAAGGACTACAACTACTGTACTGAAAATTCAGCAACTCAAAGCTAGTAGTTATTGATTTATTGATCAAATATTGGTTTTCCCTCATTTTTGACTGTAACTCCACAACTGTTGTCTGTGCTGAAATAAAATTTCCAGTGCAGTAGTTGTAGTCCTTGCCCCTATAATATACATATCTTACTAGTCCCCAATGCGCTATAATTCTTGAGAAAAATGCAAAAATAGGCACAAAATTGAGCAGGGGTGTAGTACCCCCTTAAGTATCCTCCATGAGCGATAAACCAAGATGGTGGATTTACCATAACATTACGTATGGTGCAATTTTAAGTTGGTAATATTTTCGTATAATATCTGTGAGAAGAGCTCTTATCTCATGAACAAAAATTGTTCGGCTTATAATACTAGGTGAAAACTATTTGGTTTTTGTTACTGCACGCATCAATGAAGTCCCCACTCACACTCGCGTTAATTCACATAGGCATGCACAAGTTATGCATTATTCAGCGCACAACTAGCATAAGTGATGCGCCTTACTGCGTGCACGGCTGCATGCCATTCTATATTCATAACCTCTGCGTATTACGCCATATGTGCGTCCCAATTAAATTGCTCGTTAGATGATATACGCACACCGGCGCGGAGGTTATTGATATCCATCAATGACCTCCGCGTATGCTTGCGCGGTACAATGACTTCCGCGTAGTGCGCATCTGTTGCGCCGGAACTCTACACGCGCACGCAACTACCATATTTGCACATGGCGTGATTGCGCAGTGCTGTAATTGGTAAGTCCGTTTTAGCCTGTTCGACTTTTTGAAGGGCGAAATATAAGTTTTGATAAAAATATTTTATTTCAACAAATTTCGGAGAATAAAATCTTGAGATTTGGTTGAGTGATGAGTTAAAAGTAGCGGTTATGAATTGGTTAATAACTTTGCATCAGTTATATATCGGGCATTGTGAAAAATCTAAACATTTTGCTTTGGACCTCGGAATATTCCTCGGTTCCATAGGCAAAATGTTTAGATTTTTCACAATGCCCTCCAAATAACTAATGCGCAGTTATTAACCTATAATCAATACACAATATTATGAGTCTTTATTTTTTTCACCAATTATAAGCTGAACAAACTTTAGAATGATGCTATGTTGTAAATGTTTATAGAATTGAATGACAAAATACTTGAATATGTTCAGTGCGTGTTGGTAATTTCATAGCAGTCTTGTGTATCTCAGTGCCAGGGGAATAATGGTTGAATAATACTGTAAAGATAAGTGCACATCAAATTAAAACCAAACGTATTTTGTTTATTTATAACGAATACTAACAAGTCAAACATTAAATGTCCATTCAGTTATTTGCGCATCCGCAGGATTGTAAAAATCATCAAAATTGTGAAAGCTGAAAACCATATATTAAAGATAAAATGAGACATTTTAGAAGAATCTGTAATTTCTCTACTCAGGCCAAATAAAAAAATAGATTTGTCTCCCGTGCACATGCTGCGAAATTGCAGTAGGGTGAAATGTCAAGTATTTGGTCAGGTGTTTCATTGGCCCAGCCAATAAAAACTTGCATATACATGTACATGTATATATACATGTATACTGTAAGCGTTAAGCCTAATGAAGCACGTACCCTGGTCTCCTTTGCCTTGGGTAAATTTCTTGTGCAAATAGAGAGCTCCCTCCTCTGAAATCCCAACAATCTGTGCCCTTATTTGCTGGTGGGAATTTTACGGCAGGGCACTTTTAGGTTGTGCCTAAAATTCCACTTATACCAAGGGAGCCCATAGCGCCATTAGGCGAACGTTTACGGTATATGACTTGCGTTGCATAATCACATCATGCCCAGCGCAGTGCATATATTTCATGTAGTATTTTGTAATACCTGGGAGTGTTAGGGTTAAGGTAGCCTTAATTATTTCCAAAATTTTGAAATGATTGTTTAATTGTGGTCAGATGATCTACAAACAATAGATATAAATCAAATAAACAATACATAAATGTAATTCATTGTAATAATAACAGTGTTTTATTTCTGTTGGAATATTCAGTTGAAATCCATACACACCCCCTGTGGAAAAGACATGGCCATAAGCTTGCACACAGGGAATGTGAATTTCAAATGGGGTTACCTAAATGGGTGATGCCAATTTGAAATTCACACTCCTTTTGTGTGAGATAAAGGTCATGATTTCCATATGGGGGTGTATGGATTTTAACAGGAATAGCACATTTTAGTCATACCTTTTATACAAGCAGCTATGGAAGTTTTGTCAGGAAAGGGTCAGGGTTGCCAAACCCACGATTTGGTAGCCCATTTTTCCCGCGACTTTTGACAATTTTCTGTCCCATAGAAACCAATGGTTAAGAAAAAATTTGGGTGACTTTCAACATTGGCTCCTGTGACTTCCGATAGTTTGCTGCCCCATAGAAACCAATGGTAAAGAGAAAAATTAGGCGACTTTTCGATTATTTGACCCGTGATTCGGGCTGAAATCTTTTGGCAACCCTGGGAAAGGTTTTCACTACATTATGTGGACAAAAAATCAAAGCAGAAAGGCCTGTGAAAAAAATCTCATGTCATATATTCGTAATTCTAATCGTTCACCTGTTTTAACCAGTCAGTTGCACAAAAGCACCAAACCAGTTGCAGCACCAGGAATTTTTTTTTTTCGGGTGGCATTAGGGGGCAAAGTGAATTTCAGGGGGCAAAATCAACAAATTTTGCATAAAATTACATAAAAAGTGAAAAAAATTTTAATTTCGTTTTTTTTTTCTGGGGGAAACAGGGGGGGGGGGGCAAGAGTTATTTTCCCCCATGGCACCGCCACTGCACCAAACCCTTTTTTCACAGATCTTCTGCTTTGATTTTCAAGGCACTGTCCACGTAAATAATAAATTATGAACATTTTTACAATGTGTACAAGAAAAAAAAACTTTTTTATAATGTCAAAAGGAAACACCAACATCAAGTCTTTTTTTTTCATGAATGTGCAAAAACCAAATATGTGTCCATCCATATCAAAACGGTGCACTTGTCAGCGGCTACATGTGTCTCATTTTACATAATAGCTAGGAATAATTACCAGCCTCATCTCAAGTGGAGCTGACTTCAAATCATCCCCAAGTCACATGGTTATGGAATGTTCTCTGTATTCCTAAACCATGTGATTTGGGGATGATTTGAAGTGAGGTCTCGACCTACTTGAGATGAGTCTGGTATTTATTCTAGCTATTATGTAAAAAGAGACACATGTAACAACCATTTCAAGTGCATCGTTAAATATGAATGGACACATATACTGCAATTGGATGATCAGATAATTTCCTCTTTTTCTTTGCCAAAATTTACATGTTCTCTTTCATTTTCAGCCTATATACATGTTTTTTGGTGTTTTTACCCTGATTTTACACTTTTTCAGCGAAAGGAATGTTAATTTTTTTTGGTCTGTGGCCTCTCTCACACACCTGTGTCATGATGAGTGGTGGGAGTGGGTTGTACATTATGTTGGTGGCAGTAATATAAATTGTTTACTATGTGTAGTAACTTTTACATTGTGCTACAGTCCAACCCAATAGACCCTATCGAATACTACATCACTCGTCCTCATTTAAATAAAATTCTGTCCACCATAAGGTACCACAGGGCAATTTGCACGATAATACAATAACACATGTGATAGTTATGAATGGTTTTGGAATCGAACTAGACACCTGTCCCTCTGTCACTTAGAACCAACGTGGCTGCCATTTCAATTGTTATACCGTTCCGCTTGAGTTTATTCGATACGGTCTATTACTTGTAGCGTTTAAAGGCCCATTCAGTGATCCCAGCGAAGGGGTAAAAATATTATATTGTTTAAAAATTGCCTAAGAGTGAAGGATAAGTCATTACAATTGTCATTAGGTAATATATATATATATACAGCAATATTGACAAATTTTAAGCCCCAATCAAATACATTTAGTTTATTTCTCTACTTAAGGGCTGGGGTATGAACGTTTAAAGTAAAATTTATAAATCTAATGATAACATAGCTGGGAGGAAAAGCCGATGATCATTTGAAAAGTTTGATAATTCGTATCGAAGACCTTGATTTTTTTTCCAAAAGCACCTGAAAAATTAAGGCCTTTTTGGGAAAAAATGTGTTATCTTCAATACGAAATGTCAACATTTTCACATGATCGTCGCATTTTCCTCCCAGCTACATACACTTTAAGTACATATCATTATAAATTTTACTTTTAGGACTGTTGAATATGGAAAATAACAAAAATATAAATTTTTAATAATTTGCCCCATTATAAAATTTGTATTATTTATATCACCAATTTTAAAAAAATCAAAATTATTTGATATCATCAGGACATTCCTCGTATTCAGAATACAATTTGATATGTCTGATGTGCTCTCATGTCCCACAAAAAATACTGTGCAAACGTTGCTACCAGAGCCCCTAAGTATAGAAATTACAGATTCATGAAAAAGGGCTTCCCTTTAATCTAGTGCTCTTTGCAGCACTATTGGGTATTGCCCCTGGAAATTTGGACCCATATATATACCAAAAGTCAAAATTTTCGGCCGAATTTAACCCAAATTGTCTTAGTTTTTACAAATTTGTGGAAAATTTTGAAAATTTTGGCTAGAAAAAGGAAAAATTGGGCTATTTTCCGAAAAAATTGAGAAAATTTCATATACCAAAATAGGCTTTGAAAAAGGGGTCATTGATATACCAAGAGGCCGAAAATGCTACCCATATTTATGCACGTCCCGTATGGTCATTTGTACTGAGTACCCCGGGTATTGCCTGTGCTTTTGCCAAATATAATAAATAAATGTCTTATTTTGTCTTTAATACAATGGCTTTCAAATTAACCACTTGCACTATGACACTAACAGAGATGCCAAAATTTTAATGATTTTTACGATCCTCCGGATGAGCAAATCACTGAATGGGCCTTCATGTTGACTTTACAAATGAAATCTCTCTAAACATGATTGTCAATTTGCGCCTACATTGCCTATATATTGGCCTATTCCTGTTGATATCCATACACTCCCTATGGAAGACATGACCTTAATGATCTTCTACACAGTGTGAATTTCAAATGGGGTTACCTGAATGGGTGATTCCCTGTGTGGAAGATTCAGGTCATATCTTCCATAGCAGGTGTATGGATTGGAATGGCACATTTTATGAAGAAAAGTTAAAACATATAAATTCATTAACCAAGGATGACATAGAGACAAAGAAATTACACTTAATATGTTCATGTATCATACAATTTCAGAAGATATAATATTATTGTCAAAGTTCACTTTTAAAAAATACACAATTTTTATTGCAATGTTGAATTTTAGATTTATTGCGTAGAAATTATCTACAACATTTTTGAATATATCGATGGAGGATTGTTATTTGGGCTGTTCCAGTTGAATTCCATACGCCTTCTATGGAAGACATGACCTTAATCTCCCACACAAGGAGTCCCCCATTCATTTGAAAGTCATATCTTCCATAGGGGTTGTATGGATTTCAATTGGAATAGCCCATTATTCGATGCAATACTGTAATTCACTTATCAAATTATGTATTAGTTACCTATTGCTGGCCCTGAGAGTCAGGGGCGGCGGAACGATTTTGAAAGTGGGGGGGCCAGTCAGGGTGATGTAAAAAATCAAAATAATGGCCGCGAAGCGGCCATCGCGTCGGGCTTGCGCGACGCAGGGGGGTGTCTGAGGGGGGATGTTGTGCGACTGCAGAAGTGAGGGTGTCTGATGAAGCCATTTGGTGGACCATTCTGGCACTATTATTGTGTACAATTTTAGTTTGTAAAATCCGAAAATGGGTTAAATGAAGGCCCAAATTGAAGCCATTCGTGGATAAGTTTTCACTATAATTGTATAAATTATTGCTTTTAGTGTTGGGTGTCCTAATACAGGGGAGTTGGAAAATTTTGCAAAATGAAGGTCCAATTGAAGCCATTTTGTGCATAATTTTTACACTTTCTTTAAGCATGTTAAGGTCTAGAATAGAGATTTGATTATTTATGTTCACCCAGACATGTTACACACAGCACATTATGGGTTAAAAGTGGGGGGCAGGTCCCCAGTCAAAAAGTGGAGGGGCCACTGGCCCCTCTGCCCCCCCCCCCCTGGTTCCGCCGCCCTTGCTGAGAGTAGGGTTTACTTAATATCCCCCCTCCAAAAAATGATGGGAGTAACCAAAAAGGAAGCGTGTGTTTTTTGAAATAATTTCTGTTCAAAATAAGCCAAAAGTTCTAAAACAGATTCTAAAAATGAGCACATTTTCCAGATTTACAACCCACTATTTATATTAGGCATAGAACCAAATTTGTTTGACCTTTGGATTGACCGTTGATGCTGCTTTGATGCTTATTATTAACTAACTATCAACTAATTAGTTTGAATTAATGGTAAATTTGTAGTGGTCAATATCATTACATACAACGACTAATACATAATCACAATTAACAAAAGTCAAATAATTGATTTCCTAAATATTAAGGATCAACCAAGCATCGATGGTCGATCAAAAGATCAAACTAATTTGATTCTATTGCCTTACCAAAAGAAACTATTTGTTATCCCATATTAGACATGTTCTCTCATATTTGTAGCACATCGGTAAGGCAACAAAGGATTACGTATGTGACATGATCAAGGGGAATGAGTCACATGTCGACCCTGGTCAAAAATGACTTTTACAAAAGTTTCTAAAGAGGACATCTAGAGCTTTCAGAAATTGAAATCCCCATGTTGATACGACTTTTCTTTGCGAAGTTACATCAATTTATCAATCACTGAAAACAATATAAAACAAAAGAATTGGAACACTGTTTTTGCCAATATCTCAAAAACAATATTAGCGACATCCGACTCATTTCCCTTGATCGTGTCACATATTACCCCACACTCTCTAGAGACAGGACACACTGCCATCCTATTTGTACCTTATCACCCGCACACAAATGTCTGCCATCAAAAAACTGCCTTGTGTGATTTCTTATTATCATTGTTGTATTTCATATTATTTGATATTTCAGCATGCTTCTCTCTTTTATGAGTGGACATGAGATTGTATTGTGATAATACCTCAAAATTAATATATAAAAGTTAATTTTAAAGGTAAATTTCATCACAATAAGATGACAATAATAAAAACAACCACACAAAGCAGCCTTTTTATATGCAATAGTATGTGTTGCGGACAACAAATTTCTTCAAATGTTCTGACTAGCTTCATTTCCATTACCATCTACAAGGGTTTTACTTTTGCCTACATTTCCCAATGAGGGTTGCACAATCTGAATTTTAGGGATATCAAACTTATGGTCCAACTCATCTAACTTTTGCACCTTGGACAAGTTTTTGACAATTTGGGAAGGAGGAGGAGTACCATCTTCCTGTTTTCTGGGTGTGGCAGCTGATTGAGATACCGTCGCGGCATCTTGTGATTCTCCATCTACATCACCTGATGCGTCGTCTTTTGTATCCGTTTTAAATGGTGACCTCCGTTGAGACGCCACGACCGGTTTTGGAACACGAATAAGCGGAGCGTGTTTTTGATGACTCACCAGTTTCATCTCGGCAGTTTTTCTCATCAGTTCAGATTGTGCGAGAAAAGCGCCCTCTAACTCTGAAGAAGCTGATGAATATTCAGAGTCGCTCTCAGTTGCGCTTTCTCTCCTCCGCCTGTTATTAACGGGGAGCTTGCTATCACCGGAAGCAGTACGTTTTAACAACCTCATAGCGGTTCGTTCGAAGTACCGCTCATCATCTTTGGACCTCGGACTAGTAGCAATGGTTGCGGGTATTCGCCGCATATTTCTATTGTTCATCTTCTCACGTGGTGTTTCATCATCACTTTCATCTTCATCACTAGAACTTGTGTCATCTTCATCATCATCATCGTTGTCAGGCTGGCCAAGACTCTCTGAGATTGCACGTTCAGTGTTTTTGCAAAGTCCATTTTCTTTGACCACTAGATCGGAGAGATTCGTTGGGTATGTGTTTGTTAAAGTCAGAAGAACCTGCAGTATGGGAAGATGAACATAAATTGGAAAAGCAATGGTGACAATTTTGTAGTAAAAGCATCCATTCATACAATCACATGAACACACTTGCCTGCATGCCCACAAGCTACACAGCATATTGCACACCCCCTACACCCCACACCCCCCTCTCACACCCTCAAATTGTACATTACCATGGGTTCACACAAAATGTACCCAAAGAAAATGGGCTTTTTGATGAAAATATTCTCAATATTGAATTGGCAAGTGAAAGGTCTTTCATAACTAGACACATAATATTCTTAAACACTTGATAATGTTCCTGCAATCTTATTGGTTCTTACCCGTGTGATATGACACGATATCACACAGGTCAGCGCGTATGCATCGATGCGATACGCGTACTTGCTTTTTTAACCAATGGGAGGCGCACTGCAACAACGAGACTGATCGATTTTAAGCCCTATGTAATTCCTTGTAAAATGTAGAATTTCATTTGATTAAAATATGTAATACTTATGATATTTTTATTATTTTGAATTGAAGTGTTTAAGAATAAGAATAAAGGTATTGTTGTTAGCCGATGTCGTGCATCTATCGTCTCATATAACATGGGCGACATCATTATTTCTAGCGTAAAACAACTCGGCTCCACCTCGTTGTTTTACTTAAAATAATGATGTCGCCCATGTTATATGAGACGATAGATGCACTCCAGTGGCTAAAAACAATACCTTTATTCTCTAAACATAGCATATATCCCAAATAGTCAAGTTTCCAGAACAGGGACTGCCTTTTGAAGAGAGCGAGAGCAATAATATTACTGTCTATTGCTCTCCTTAAATCTGATATAGGAGAGTGATTTTAGCTCTCCTTATTTGACCATTCTCTCCTTACATTATATTGTAAAGGTTCTCCTGAAAGCTCCAGAAGAGCTATTTTATGCTGTCCTGTCAAAACCCCAACTTTGTGTGATTGTGCTATTCTGTACACCCCCTATGGAAGACATGACCTTAATCTTCTACACAGGAGTGTGAATTTCAAATGGAGTCACCTACCTATTCAGGTCCAGGATTCAGGTAACTCATTTGAAATTCACACCCCCTGTGTGGGAGATTAAGATCATGTCTTCCATATGGGGTATGCAGCCTTGGCACACATCTTACTTTTGCACCAATTGAATACCTGAGTGGAAGAAGGGCCCAACTTCATTTTACAAAAATGAGTTTATCACATTTTAAAAGACCTGTACCGTTGCTATTGCAACATATATCATTTCACATGTATGTTATAATGTATGTTCTGTACCAGTACTAAGGTCCCCTGAAGATGAAAACAATGTGTCTCTTAAAACTTTTCCAAATATTGTGTTTTTTATTAATATGTCAAAAAATGTGTTGATGGAGTTGGGCCCTTCTTCCACTCAGGTATTCAATTATAATCCACATTGACCTCTGGCCCCTGACCTATGACATGCTTACCTTTGCACCATTCTCTGATACCCCTGTACTCTCCAGATCAAGAACTTGCAGTGATTTGCAGGCAGCAGTTGCTACTGCCAATACAGTAGCACCAAAGTCACCAAGTCGATTATAATCCACATTGAGAATCCTCAAGGTACACCCAGCTGCTATGGCAAGGGACAGGTTAGCCCACCCTATTGGGGTAACTCTGGGGTTAGCACTCAATGTTAGCTCCTTCAAGCCTAAAAGAATGAAAAAAAAATGTTAATGTTACATGGTAGTGTGGGGTTCAATTCCCTGTGTGTTATTAGTCCACATTCAGTGGCGTACCGTGGCCGCCCCAACCCCGGGGGGCTGAAGAAAATTCAATTTTGCCGCCCCTTCCTCAACAGCCCGAAAAGGTAGAGGTTTTTTCTCGGTCGTTTGAAAAATGAAGAGCAAAAAAAAAAAAAAAAAAAGTGTTTCAGGCGCATGCGCCCTAAAAGCACCACATTTTCATGTATAGTACCATTTTTTTCAAAATTTCGCCCTTTTTTATTTACCAATTCTTTTGGCCGCCCCCTTCGTTTTTGCCGCCCCTGTTTTTGCCACCCCTTCTTCTACCGCCGCCCCTTCATTTTAGCCGCCCCATGGGGGGTGGTGCCCCCAAAGCCCCCCACAAAAATACGCACATGACATTAACAATTCTCAAGTTATACCAAGTTGCTATGGTAAGAAATAGGTTAGCCCATCCTATTGCGGTAACTCTGGGGTTTGCAGTCAGTGTTAACTCCTTCAAACCTAAAAGAATGGCAACAAAATATTGTTACTGTAACATTGTAGTCTGGGATTCAATGAAAAAAAAGAGCATTGTTAGTGTCACAAGGTATAAGGGGGTTCTAACCTAGTTTAGCATAAAACTTACTAGGTTTAACACCATTAGCTGAAATCAGTCTCTGTGCCAGTAATGACACACCACCATCTTGTAGTTGACAGTCTCCAACATCCAAACTCACAAAGAATTTATTAACCCAGTTTAGCATACCACTTTTCTGTAATCAGTTGCTATTATCCAGAAATGAAACATTTATCTCTAAACCAAATCACTAATCCAGTTTAGCATAACACTTACCAGGTTTAGCACCATTAACGGGAAGCAGTCCCTTTGCCAGTAATGAAACATCTCTAACCAAATCACTAACCCAGTTTAGCTTAACACTTACCAGGTTTAGCACCATTAGCTGGAAGCAGCCGCTGTGCCAGTAATGATACACCGTCATCTTGAAGTTGACAGTCTCCAACATCCAAACTCACTATACCCGGATGAAGGGCCAAGCTGTCTATCAGGATAGACAAGCCTTCATCTCCAAGTGGAGAACCATGTAAACTGTAGTGATAAACAAAACAAAACAAAATCTGAGTAGGGTATTATCATGAACAGAGATGAAGGCAATACAATCTTAGCTGAGTTATACCCGGATAACATTTGCTCTGATTGGTTCTCACTATCTTGGAGTGTATGAATATCAGGTAGTTCATCAATGGCATATATCTACTGCTGATATCGGGTCGTTCATCAATGCCTTATATATCTGCTGCTGATATCAGATAGTTCATCAATGCCCTATATCTACTGCTGATATCAGGAAGTTCACCAATGCCCTTTATCTACTGCTGATATCAGGTAGTTCATCAATGCCCTATATCTACTGCTGATATCAGGTAGTTAATCAATGGCCTTTATCTACTGCTGATACCAAGTAGTTCACCAATGCCATATATCTACTGCTGATATCAGGTAGTTTATCAATGCCCATTATCTACTGCTGATACCAGGTAGTTCACCAATGACATAATCTACTGTTGATATCATGTAGTTCATCAATGCCCTATATATACTGCTGATATCAGGTAGTTCATCAATGCCCTACATCTACTGCTGATATCAGGTAGTTCATCAATGCCCTATATCTACTGCTGATATCAGGTAGTTCATCAATGCCCTATATCTACTGCTGATATCAGGTAGTTCATCTATGCCCTATATCTACTGCTGATATCAGGTAGTTCATCAATGCCCTATATATACTGCTGATATCAGGTAGTTCATCAATGCCCTATATATATACTGCTGATATCAGGTAGTTCATCAATACCCTATATCTACTGCTGATATAAGGTAGTTCATCTATGCCCTATATCTACTGCTGATCTCAGGTAGTTCATCAATGCCCTATATCTACTGCTGATATCAGGTAGTTCATCAATACCCTATATCTACTGCTGATATCAGGTAGTTCATCAATGTCCTATATCTACTGCTGATATCAGGTAGTTCATCAATGCCTTTATCTACTGCTGATACCAGGTAGTTCACCAATGACATAATCTACTGTTGATATCATGTAGTTCATCAATGCCCTATATATACTGCTGATATCAGGTAGTTCATCAATGCCCTATATCTACTGCTGATATCAGGTAGTTCATCAATGCCCTATATCTACTGCTGATATCAGGTATTAGTAGTTCATCAATGCCCTATATCTACTGCTGATATCAGGTAGTTCATCAATGCCCTATATCTACTGCTGATATCAGGTAGTTCATCAATGCCCTATATCTACTGCTGATATCAGGTAGTTCATCAATGCCCTATATCTACTGCTGATATCAGGTAGTTCATCAATGCCCTATATCTACTGCTGATATCAGGTAGTTCATCAATACCCTATCTACTGCTGATATCAGGTAGTTCATCAATGCCCTATATCTACTGCTGATATCAGGTAGTTCATCAATACCCTATATCTACTGCTGATATAAGGTAGTTCATCTATGCCCTATATCTACTGCTGATCTCAGGTAGTTCATCAATGCCCTATATCTACTGCTGATATCAGGTAGTTCATCAATACCCTATATCTACTGCTGATATCAGGTAGTTCATCAATGCCCTATATGTACTGCTGATATCAGGTAGTTCATCAATACCCTATCTACTGCTGATATCCGGTAGTTCATCAATGCCCTATATCTACTGCTGATATCAGGTAGTTCATCAATGCCCTATATCTACTGCTGATATCAGGTAGTTCATCAATGCCCTATATCTACTGCTGATATCAGGTAGTTCATCAATGCCCTATATCTACTGCTGATATCAGGTAGTTCATCAATACCCTATATCTACTGCTGATATAAGGTAGTTCATCTATGCCCTATATCTACTGCTGATCTCAGGTAGTTCATCAATGCCCTATATCTACTGCTGATATCAGGTAGTTCATCAATACCCTATATCTACTGCTGATATCAGGTAGTTCATCAATGTCCTATATCTACTGCTGATATCAGGTAGTTCATCAATGCCTTTATCTACTGCTGATACCAGGTAGTTCACCAATGACATAATCTACTGTTGATATCATGTAGTTCATCAATGCCCTATATATACTGCTGATATCAGGTAGTTCATCAATGCCCTATATCTACTGCTGATATCAGGTAGTTCATCAATGCCCTATATCTACTGCTGATATCAGGTAGTTCATCAATGCCCTATATCTACTGCTGATATCAGGTAGTTCATCAATGCCCTATATCTACTGCTGATATCAGGTAGTTCATCAATACCCTATCTACTGCTGATATCCGGTAGTTCATCAATGCCCTATATCTACTGCTGATATCAGGTAGTTCATCAATACCCTATATCTACTGCTGATATAAGGTAGTTCATCTATGCCCTATATCTACTGCTGATCTCAGGTAGTTCATCAATGCCCTATATCTACTGCTGATATCAGGTAGTTCATCAATACCCTATATCTACTGCTGATATCAGGTAGTTCATCAATGCCCTATATGTACTGCTGATATCAGGTAGTTCATCAATACCCTATCTACTGCTGATATCCGGTAGTTCATCAATGCCCTATATCTACTGCTGATATCAGGTAGTTCATCAATGCCCTATATCTACTGCTGATATCAGGTAGTTCATCAATGTCCTATATCTACTGCTGATATCAGGTAGTTCATCAATGCCTTTATCTACTGCTGATATCAGATAGTTCACCAATACCCTATATCTACTGTAAGCGTCTGCTGATATCAGGTAGTTCATCAATGCCCTTTATCTCTACTGCTGATATCAGGTAGTTCAAATATTTCACCTATGACGCACATTTACGGCTCAGGTAGTTCATCAAAGCGTCATACTGTTGATATCAGACAATCGTCTTTCTCCCTTTCTACATCTATTCCAGCTGTATTTCATTTCTGCTTTCCTGTATTTGCTTCTCTACGGAGTGTTTTCATTTATTCTCTAATATCTTTATAGTTATTTTACAAACTACAAGAATCCATAATTTATTTTTTATTTCGTTATAGTCAATTGCTCTGCTTTGGAATCCTTCAGCCAAATATACGGTAATATCCAATGGCACTGATCGATTTCTGTACGAGGGGGATTCACCGCGTGAGGTCCACGCTTTGTTAACTACGCGGAAAAGGTTGAAAATACAAGGCAGGTGATCAGTAACGCTATTGATTGGTGAAGTACGTCAATGCTTAAATATCATCAACGTTGTCAACAAGCATGAACAAGTGCAACGTACCCCGGGAACGTACAAAATGTACCAAATTATACTAAAAGTAACAGGAGTGATCAAAGAAATGTGCAAATTAATAGAGACTAATGTCATTATTATTATTGTAGTAGTGTAGTTTATAAAGCTAAAAATAAGTTTGTTCCTGTAGTCGCGCATTTCGTTTCTGGGAGCGAATTTACCGCATTTCGGTTTTTTTTGTTTAAGAAATGTTATTTTCAAGCAAACGATTATCTTTGATTTTCCTAAAATATTCGATTTTCATATCTAACCTATTATTATGCACTGATTTTAAATTTGTGATATGAGGCATTATGTTACCATGCAAATCAAAATTAAAACCCGCATTTCGCATTTATGTTTTCAGCAGGAAACAAATTTATTTGGCTTATTGCTCATAAAGCCAAATGTTTGCAAATTTTAAGCTATTGGTGCATTCAGATTTTTTAATGGTTTTGATTAAACTGTAAAATTAAACAAAGCTATAGCCATCCGTTGGAAGTTAATACCAAGATTTCTACTCGAGTGTCACGATCATCATTACCATAATAAAAGCGTGGATTTGGGCACGAAATACAAAATCATCACCATAATCAACATCATCATCTCCATCATCATCAGCACCTGCACCTTCGTCGTCATCATCATCATCTTCTTGTTTCTTCATTTTAACTTCTTCTCCTCCTTCATCCGTATCTCCTTCTTATCATCATCTTCATCACTATACCATCACCACCATCTTCTTCATTTCGTCTTATTCATCCTCACCTTCATCATGACATCATCCTCATCCTCACCCTAATCATTATCATCATCCAACCTCGTCATCATCATCATCACCATCATCATCATCATCATCATCATCATCATCATCATCATCATCATCATCATCATCATCATCATCATCATCATCATCATCATCATCTTCTTCTTCTTCTTCTCTTCTTCATTTCAACTTCTTTTCCTTCATCCTCATCTTCTTCTTATCATCATCATCATCCTCACCATCATCATCCTCTTCATTTCATCTTATTTATCCTCATCTTTATCATGACATCATCACCGTCATCCTCGTCCTCCTCATCATCATTATCATCATCATCATCATCATCATCATCATCATTACCGTCATCATCATCATCATCATCATCATCATTATCATCATCATCATCATCATCATCATCATCATCATTATCATCATCATCATCATTACCGTCATCATCATCATTAACACCACAATCATCTTCTTCATCTCATCTACATCATGACATCTTCATCCGTCATATTCATCCTCACCATCATCATCACAAAGTAGTGCGTGCAAAAGGAAGGATCACTATCAAACATGAGGCGTTAATGCAAGAATGCCCTTTCTGCAATAGCTGCCAGGTGTCATATGTTTAGAAGTGTGTACAGCATATCATACAGAAACTATCAAATATCTATAGGGCAGCTATTGCAGATAAGGCTTTCTTGTCAAGTTACCAACTTACAAAAGTCCAGTAAGTGAACGGTTCTTGCTCAAAGCTTGAGCCAAACACTGCACCCTCTCTCTATTGCAGACCACACCAAGATTCAGATTCAACTGTGATATAGAATGACATTCACCCAAAGCCAGCATCATGCGTGTAAAATGTCTGTCGGCAACACGACATCCTCGGAGAGACAGAAGCTTGATGGAATCACTTCGTAGAGATTCACAGATATCTCGGACCTCGGTGGTGGAGAGGGTTTCTCCTGAAATTTGGACTGTTCCAAGCAACATTTCGATGGTTGTATAGAATTAAAGTTTGAATAATAATATTAATATAAGTTATAGTATTGTTTTACGACTACGCCGTTGGTTATCACAGGACCGGTGCAGTAGTAGGTCCCTGTGTGAGTGGTCGAGCTTTCGTTAGGATCTCTGACTTCATCAGAAAAATTATTGCCTACAGTTTGACAATAATCAGGTTATGTACATGTGTAGGTAATAATCAGAGTAACTCTGGGTGATAATCATGATAATCCAATGCATTTTCAGTATTTATGTCACAGTTAAAAGAGCGGAGATGCATCATTAAAACCAGGTCTTCCCATCTTCTCAGTTGAAACAATATTGTTATGACTCGACTACCAATATCAGCAAAAATGCATCAAACTTCTGACTTCAGCAGCAAAAACGAAAACACTCGTCAACTATTGAACTGTTAAAGTAAATCAGTAAATGATCAATGCACGGTATCGTCTATATCGATGTCTTCAATCAAATATATGTCGCCATTGAGAGAAAAAAAACGCACATGTCCAATTTTTCCAAATCATCATCAGCAATTATAACTTAAAATTGAAGAATACGTCCAAAGATGATGTTGCGTCGTCATAATATTGAGATGCGCGAATTCGTTATCAATTTATTTTATTCCAGTGATAACAGCCTACATACAAAATGAGAGACTCGTTCCGTATGTCCATGAAGACCGTTTCGTTTGTTAGCACTCGCAAGTAATGACTGAAGAATAGCGTAGATGGTTGTAGTAAAAATATTGACGTCAAATTTGTCAATAAATCATCCATTGAGAGCACTCAATCATAATTTTTGTTTTCAATACATCGGCATTGAATGCTATCGAGCTGTCGCATATTTCTATTGTATTTCTATAAAATAATATCTATGTATCAATTCCTTCACAAGGTTTATATTTTAATAATCAAAAATATATCACCATCTAAGACCATAAAATGTAATATCGTCGACGTTCCATTTGATGCACATCAGCCTGTTGCTTACAAATTCAACGTATAGCGTCCTACGCAACGTCGGTCGCTATGCATTACAATGGCACTGTAAAAAGGCAGTTGAATTCAATAGTAGGCCTACAGTGCGTTGGTTCCCCGTGTAAGCAGTAAAAATGCGAGTAAATATTAATATTAACTCAGGTCTTTCTGTGAATTGATTATTTAGTAGTAGTAGTAAAATGACTGAATGAGGCTTATTATTTATTTATGAGCTTTACGTACATGTTAACAAAATGCCTGCATGGAAAGAAAAATGCTCCAACAATAATTTTATCAAAATGATCTTCCGTGGCTTTCTGTTTAACAAACGAAGAAAAAGAACGTTTGATTAAAAAAAATGCAGAATTATTATTATTCATTATTATTCATTATTAATTATTAATTATTTATTATTATTTATTATTACTTATTATTATTATTATTTATTATTTATTATTATTTATTATTTATTATTATTTATTATTATTTATTATTATTATTTATTATTATTTATTATTATTATTTATTATTCAATATTGTTTATTATTATTCATTATTATTTATTATTATCTATTATTATTTATTATTATTCATTTTTATTTATTATTATTGATTATTATTATAAAAAGACAATACTTGTCAAGTGCAATGTCCATCAGCCCAAAACACAAGTTTAAAAATAATCTAGCAAATAAATAATTATAGCAAAATATAGCAAAGACAAAGATGTTAAAGCAAGCATTATTTTAGTTTTATTTTATTTATTTATTTATTTATTTATTTATTTATTTATTTATTTATTTATTTATTTATTTATTTATTTATTTATTTATTTATTTATTTATTTATTTATTTTACTTCATTACTAGTATTAAAATACATCGAGAATACAATACATTAATTGAAATCAATATATTGCGCACAATATCTAGAGCACTGAAAGTTAAAATAATTAATAGGCCTAGGACCCGGGCCTAGAACACATGAGATGTTATAACCCAGCGATATAAAGGCAACGAAAAAAATAAAAAAATTTGAACTTTCGTATATTTGAAGATATTGATCCCCCCAACACCAAAAAATGTAGGTCTTTTTGGAAAAAAAAAGTATATCTTACATACACTTTAAAGTACATAGGCTATCATTAGATTGATAAAGTTTACATCGAGGACTGTTAAATATCAAAAATATCAAATTGTAATAATTTGCCATAAAATGTGTATTACATGGCGAATTTTAAACAAAAAAATCAAAATCAGAAGAACATTCCTCGTATTCAGTAAGTATTTCGATATGTCTGATGTGCTCTCAGGTCCCACAAAGAATACCGGTACAGTGCAAACGTTGCTATCCGACCCTTAACGCAAAAAGTTTGAAAATGGTGTTTATCGGCTTTTGCATAGAACTCATCCTCATTAAATAAACAACAACAACAAATTAAATTATAGTCATTTTCAGTCAACACTAACAATTAAGGGACCGTTGGCACTTGTTGGGGGCCCTTAAAAGTTTCGACCCAGGGAAGGGGGCCTGAAAAAATTGACCACAAATTTTCCCGGGAAAATAGAGTTTATATGCTTTTCTATGGGGTTGACCCATAATTTTCATGTCAAAAGGGGGGCTAAAATTTGTGAGATTTTAAAAGGGGGCCCGAACACATTTTGCGATGAAATGTTTTTGAATCAGCCCCCCTAACAAGTGTTTGTGAACGGTCCCCAACCAAAAAGACGCATGCCGTTTTTTCTGACGTTTGCCAATTCATAATCATGATAATGGGAATTTCCAGTTCATATGGAGGTTGTTATTGCAGGTTGAAATTGCAATCGTGGCTATTTTTTTTTAATTAGAAAAAAAATAAAACGTACGATGAGCAACAATTTTCATTTCAAAAATGACGATGACGATATTCATCGTATTCATCGCTATATGCATGAATGCGAATGAATATTACTGACATTTTTGGAAATATTCAAGAAGACTCTCTATATAAGGGGCGCACCATTAGATTTCCAGGGGGGATGGGAGTTTTTTAGAAAAAAACTTCGCCCACTAGTGAGACGAAAAAAAACTTCACCCACCAGTGAGACTAAAAAAAAAATTTTACCTCACTGATGAGTAAAAAAAAAAATTTCCCACACCCAACTTTGTATAAAAATTGCATTAAAATTGAAAAAAAAAAAGGCGGCGAAAAAAAAATTTTTTTGCCCCCCTTGGAGGCGAAAAAAAAAATTCTGCCTGACCCAAACTCCCATGCCCCCCCCCTGATAATCTAATGGTGCGTCCCTAAGTGAACTAAAATTGGGCCAAATTATAGGCTGTGGAGGAGTCTTTTTTTTTTCAAAGCACGTATTTGTACTTAAATTGTATATAGCAATATGACAACATTTGGTTCATTTTCATGCAAATACACAAAAAGCATGAAAGGGAAGAAGCATAGCGCAAATTTTGGCCATATAATATATACTGCGCCAATAAAGTATCCTTACACTTGGAAAAATAATCACAATTTCCAAACTGAACAATATTGGGGTAAATTTGGGTTTGTAATAGTTGCCTATCTAATCCTGCACATTTTGACACCACATTGAACCAATGTGACCTCAAGAAGTAAAGTTACAAGCATTTGATTACACGAAGGTCCAGTTAAGTTAAAAGTAACAAACTGGCCTATTCAAAACTCCACAGACTAGACATCTGGTTTGAGAGTATTGTTATTTCACTCCAGAAAATGTGTTTCAATTCTATTCAAATTCAATTCTTTCTACACCTGGAGTCTTGCTATTCGATTTCAATTCAATCCACCTTGCTTTAGAATTAATTCAATTCGATTCCAATTCAATTTTTCAATTTCAAAATCATTTCATTTCAATTCCAATTCAATGCAGTGAAATTAGCAGCTAATCAATTTCAATTCAATTCTGAGCATTCATTTCAATTCCAATTCAATTCCAATTCCAATACAGTGGCAGTTTGTGTTAATTGACCAAAGGTATGCATGTTTTAAATTTTACTACCAATTTTATAACACTTGTCGCAACACAAAGTCAAAATCAAATACACTATACTTGTCACTATAGCATTTCAACAGAAGATACTTATATGTTAACTCACTTTTCACATTCAAACAATGCGAGTGATCCTTGACATCTGGGTCCTATTTTATGAAACCATGGAACTTCTTAGTTCTTAGCTAACTGACTTCCTAATATTTGTCTTAACTTCTTGTCCACCATGCACATTATTTTCTAAACTTAAAGGAGGATTTCGTGATCCTATCATCCTCTTTTTATGACATTTTTCAGTGGATATCTACGTAAAATGCTTATTCCCAAAATTTGAGTTGATTCCGATTTTGCGTTTGCGAGTTGTGCATGTTTATGTGTATATTACTCTGCTCCATAGGCCACTGTTGTAATTTCGTTCTGGTATACCAGAACGAAATTCAAATTTTTGGTACATAAACATTATGTAGCCAGAGGTTTCCAGTGGTATAAAATCTCAATTTTTTTTTGAAAAAAGTGGGGCCATGAGGCTGGTGAACACAAAATGCCCTTACGATCGATAATGGGATCCTGTCCCCACACTGTCTCAAAGATGTCCAAAATCAAGGTTGTGATACTATTAGATAACCCCTACTTGTCTCCTGCTCCTTCTAAGATTTTCACCCAAAATCCTTGTACTTTTGAAAAGTGTGAAAAAAGCTGTCAAAGATATAAGCATTTTCTTTAATGGTTTTCTCACAATTTGTTCAAATGTACAATGACTTTTGAGCATAAAATTTAGGAGTTTGAGAAAAATAGGGGCTTTGTGATTAGTGCCAAGTGTATCAGAATTCGGAACGGGGAAGGGCACTTTTTACAGGTGGAATGATCTGGAATCACAGACATCTGCTTGTGAATTGAAATGCTGAATTGAAATCAAAGCTGAATTTCATTTCAATTCCACTTCATTCTTCATCACTCAACATGATTTCAATTCCAATCCAATTCAATTCTTCATTGCTCACGATGATTTCAATTCCAATCCAATTCAATTCATGCCCAAGCCCACTCATTTCAATTCCAATTCAATTCCAATGCATTGAAATGAAAATCGCCCAAAATTCATTTCAATTCAATTCGATTTCAATGCATTGAATTAACATTATTTGAGAGTGGTGAATAGTTAATTTATGCGTTTGGCTTTAATTTAAAACAAAAGGAACAAAAAAAACTGAAACAAAAGAACTGACAAATAAAATGAAAGTTATGAAAATACAGAGAAGTAAAACTGAAATAAAACTGCTTTAAGTAACGGTTCATTGAAGAAACTGTGTTGTCTCTTTGTTGCGTTTGTTGGAATTATCTTTTTGCGCCTTGTATAGGCCAGTTTGTCACTTTTAAAACTGGACCTTTGTCTATTCAATTGCTTGTAACTTTGCTTCTTGAGGTCATATTGGATTCAATGTGGTGTCATAATTGCAGGATTAGATACCGTAGTACATCTATTACAAAAACAAATTTACCCCAATATTGTTCAGTTTGGAAATTGTGATTATTTTTCCAAGTGTAAAGATACTTTATTGGCGCAGTATATCAGTACACAAAAAATTGAATTGGTTGACCCAAAAAATTGCTTACGACGGCGCCCAGGGCACGTGCCCTCTTGTCCCCTAGCTATTATACCCGTCCCCGGACCTGCTCATACGGTACCTCCTTTGAATTTTATCCTTTGATCCCAGCCAGCCTTTGACAAGGGCCGGATTTACCTTTTTGGGGCCCTGGGCCAGGCCAAAATTTGGAGGCCCCAAACTCACCGCGAGGAAGGCATGTGCACTCAAGTGGCCAAGTTTTGGTTTACAAATAAGATCGACACTGGTGGCGGCAGAAGCATTACAGTTTAGAGGGTGACGAATATATATATTTTGCTCCAAATTAATTTTACTAGGACATTTAAAAAAATTAAATTTCAGACTATTAATTAGGCATAGGCCTAATTAATATAAAACGGGTGCAAAACGAAAAATTGATTTAGGGAAATTCCGGGGGGGGGACTTACCCGGGAAATCACCTTTCATAATAACTTCTAGAAATAATGACACCCTTCCGGGATTCTATCTATCGAGTTTGATTACCCTTTACAGTTTCCGAGTTTCTCGGAGTTCCCTATCCACTTTTTTTCGTATAGGCCTAAACCCAAGTTCACCCCAACCAAATTCCAAACTCTAAAGTCCAATCTTCATTTTTTATGAAAAAATAAACTGACAGATTGCACATATTGGGAAACTCCGAGATACTGTAACACTGCAAATAAACATAATATTGCATGCCGGCGCCGGGGTGCAAGATATTTTCCCCCTTTCTTGATAGAACTAGCAGATAAATGGATCCTACCCGGTTTTGTAATAATTGTTTCATGATTTTCCTGGATAGCCGCTATCCCATTGCTATAGGCCTATATTAGTGCATATTATAGAAACAATACGGAATTTACACTATAACACTTGATCACCATTTATTTCGAAAAACGATTTTAATATTTCTGACTGTTTTTGGATAAAATGGGGACGGCAAAGAGTTAAGGTGTCCTAAAAATGGGACAAAAAATGACAAAATAGGGCGGAATATTTGACCCCTCACAAAATCATGCTACTGCTTTAGACGAATTCTATCCAATAAATCAATCACAAACTTGCAAGTGATAATAACCATTTATATCGAAAAATGATTTTAATATTTCTGATTGTTTTTGGATAAAATGGGGACGGCAAAGAGTCAAGGTCCGGGGTCAAGGTGCTAAAAAAATTTGACCCCTCAAAAAATCACGTACCGGTAGCCTACGCGTATACTGCTGAGACGAATATTCTACGGGTAGGCAGTTTTCTTGGCCGGTGGTGGGGGGCAAAATACAATTTCGGGGGCACAGACAGAAACTTGTGCTTCCAAGACAGGCTTTACTGTGACTGGAACCGGTGTGCGCGCGTATAGCGAGCAAAAATTTGTTATTTTTCACTATTTTCGCCCATGATCTGGATGAAAAGGGCTTCATTGTGAGCGGCGCGTGAGGCCTAATAGGCCTACGAGCAAAATTTTGGTATTTTACAATATTTTAGCCCATGATAGTGGTGAATTTTGGTGGAAAAGGGGCTCCCCTTTTATTTTCCTTTGCCCTCCACTTTTCTCTTTCATTTTCGTCAGAGGTGCACTTTTCAGTTCCCCCCCCCCTCCAGTTTTAGATTCTTGTGCGTAACTGGGCCAAAAACATGGGGTCAACAATTCACATGCTTAGGCCTAATCGGCAAAAAATATCTACGCCTATGATGAGCTCTAGTCTCATGATGTGTTACACATTACGGGGAACCCCCAGATTGTGTAACACATAAGCCTACTTTTCCATTTTCTTGTACATTTTTAGCTATTTTTTATATAGAATACGTAGGATTCCCGGCCACAGGGACTAATAGTTTGTAGGCGTAGGCCTAATAATACCTCGATTTATATTTGTCAATCGGTGACTGAAGTGTAGGCCTAAACCTAATTATAAATAGAAAATCCTAAACGCGGCACAGTGTTTGGAATAAATTGTTATAGGCCTACTCCCAAAGCAACGGCGACAAGCCCCGAGTCCTCCCGACCCCCTAAAAAATCGTTGTCGGTGCACAAGACCCTGTCCTTGGATCATGTTTGTTGGGATTTGCAAAATCATGAGCGTAAACTGAAATTTTAATATGATTTTTCCGACATAGTAAGTATAGTAGGCCTATAGGATTCGCTAGGATTCGTTAATGGATTTATTTTTGGGCTTTTTTGTGTGTCAGACTCTTAGCCTTATCAGACTAGTCTTATTTGGACACTCTGACGTTGACGACGTGGCATGCAGTTTTTCTCTCGTGTTTTTTTTTTTTTTTAATTCTATTATAGGCCTGCTATTCTGAACTGAAAATTAAGCTGATTATTGTAACACGTCAACATGGGATTTTACATACTGTCCTCTGGTATTGCGGCCCTTTTCGCATTCCGTAATTATAAAATATGCAAAACAGCACTCAGTTTGGGATTCCCGGAAATTCTCAATCCTGATTGGTTGAAATAGGCACGTGTACGCTTTTAGCCAATCACAAATGCTTGCAAAACTGGGGATTCCCCATCCACGTAAAAAGACCATAAGTGGTGCGAAAACGCCCGATGTTTCATTCTTTTCTGGCGTATTGGAATGTTCAAACGTACATCGGTTAAACCTGCAATAATTAAGATTTCTTTGTGTCAAAATTGGTGTGTATCTCAGCTGTTTTACTTTACACAATTTGGTGTATTGATTAAGAGAAACGTGGACTAAAACTGCGAGTTCTAGTAAGCTTAAAACTCATTTTACTGTACTGTGACTTTAATCTTTATACTGTGTTTGTGACGCACTTGTTTTCGGCAAAAATGAATGCAGACAGAATCGTCGAACCTTTCCCAGTCAAAGATAATCTATCAAAATCGAACATGGCTTCATCATCAACATCAACAGGATCAGCAGCATCAGCAAAAGACTCTCAGCACATGTGCTTTGATCCCAAATTTAAGAATTTACCAGCTTCGACGTCAGACGATTGGTACGATTCTGGACTCGCTTCTTTTGGGTCTGAATACTGTCCCAGTGGAGGACTGGAAAATATTCAAGATGCTTTCCAGAAATTGAGATTGGGTGGCACATTAGAGCAACAGACAGCATCAGCAGAGCAGCAGCCAAAGCAGAGAGAACAGGAGAAAGAGGAGTTAGAAGAAATTGAAGACATAGAAGATGAAGAAAGTGAGGAAGAAGTCCAGCTCACAGCTGATGCTTTTGATCAGGATCAAGAAGGGGACACGTAAGTTTATTCAAATTTTAATTTCAAAAATTCACCATATTTCATGTGAAATTAATATAATTTTCATGATATTTTGTAATTTATGTAACTAACATGATTGATTAATAAGCTAGATTGAAAGCATGTGTTTTTGAAGTGATCAAACTGCAACATTCTACAAAAGCCAGTGAACTACAAAATACCTGCAGGATATTTTGTTCGAACTGAAAATTTAGAATTTTTGTACTATTTAATTATTAAAATCCGAAGCCAGGGCTGGGAACCATATTTTTATAATATGCAAGTTTTCAATATATTTGGTGGAAATAATTTATTTTAATTAGAACAAAAGAAATTGTGATTTGAAAATTGCGGTGTCATTGCATTGTGCTGGGAAATCCCAGCCTGGGTAAAACCCATTCTACTAATGCCAAGCCCATAATTGTTTGTACATTGTGGATTGTACCACTGGTATATTGCATGGGGAAAACCCAGACCAGATTAGATTGTGTGAAAAACCTCAAGGCCATTCATTTATGTGGGTGATAGGGTACATTTCTACAGTCATCGGCCCATGATGTAAAGTGAAACATGATCATGTGATTTATTTTTTTTCCATGAATTTTATTTTTTTAAATTTTATTGTGCAATGATTTAAAAAAATAGTTTTCTCTCTGTGCTTTCCTGAATTAGACCTGAGTGATTGTATTAAATTTTTTACAAGTTGAAGTGTAGCGAGCAAAAAAATAAAGTAAGAGTTTTATGCTTTTTTTCGAAAAAAGTCAACATTTTCCAAAAAATTCCAAGAAGGATGACTGAATCAAATTTTTTTGGGATGAAGACTTAGCGTTACAATTTCATGTGTACAAATGTGATAGCAAAATGTGATTCCTTCAACATGAATATGGTACATCAACTGAAAATAAGTGTATTCAGCTACTTAGGAGGACGTGGTCATACACGTCAATTATCATGCAAGTTATACATTTGTAACATTTTTATAAGTATTATACCAGTAAATGTATTTTTTAAATTGAACACATACAATAAAATTTATATTTCATTTTATTTTTTTCCCTTTCATTTATAGGCCTTTGCATCTTGCAATAATTCATGAAGATGACATCGCCCTACAGTTCATCAGATTTGCCCCAACAGAACACCACCTCAACATTGCCAACCACTTATATCAGGTAAGAAGAAGTTTTAGGGACTGACAGTGAGGTCATTGTATGCATGTGCTACATGTATGCACTTAAAATGCAATTTTGGAGAGCATGGCTTTTATAGATAAAAATAAGATAAATTACAATTTGACTTCCATTGAACATGAGAAGATGTGAGACATGTTGAATTGTAAACAAAAGATGATCATCGTGCTGGTAGCAAAAACAATTGCTGGGGTTTAGGCGATGAAAACTATTTAAACAACCCAGTTCCAGTTTTGCGTATTTTTTTTTAATTGCAAATGACCTGTAAATATAAAAAAATGAAATTGAATAAAAGACAGACAAATGAAATATGACATGCATGTAACCATCTCATCACACCAGCTCTACAGGTTATAATAATATTACAGTCAAACAGAGTTCCACAGGAAGGAAATGCACACAAATAGAGGCACTATGTTGCACTGGTAGAAATTTGTTGATTCGAAGTCGAAAATTTCCCACCAGAATCAAATAACCCTAACCTGATACTGATAGTCTATTCTGCAATTACATGTCCAGATGGATTTAGGCAGGACAACATTTTACCCTGCGATTCATCCAAAATGTTTTTCTTTCCTTTTTCACAGACCCCCCTTCACCTCAGTGTCCACACAAAACAACACACAGTTTGCAGAGCACTTGTCGTAGCAGGTGTCCCCATGGAAACGGTGGATCGAGATGGCAACACCGCCCTCCATCTTGCCTGTCGCCAAGGTAACTCGGAATGTGCAAAGATCCTTACCAGCAAAGTAACAGCGCAGGAGTTGGAACAACAAAATAGACACAACAAGGCAATACACATACAGCAGTTACCACAGAATCTGGAACTGAGGAATTTTGATGGTAAGTTTTTTTTATCAGATTTATTTTATCAGTAAATTGTAAATGTTTTCTACAACTTACAAGTATGCATGTAGATGTAGGCCTGGAGAGTCCCCGAGAGTAAGCCTGGGGGTACCAGGGGGCCGAACTTAAAGCCGCCGAAGTTTGGTTTAGGTAGGAAGGTGCCACTGTAAAACTGAAATTGGACTATCACTCTGGGCCGTCACTATACCAATTTTTCAAGAAATTTTTACCTATCAATATACATAGCAATTTTTCAAGAAATTTTTACCTATCAATATGTAGCAAAAGTTAAGATTTTTGGCCAAATTGAACAGAAATTTGTTGTAAATTTAGAAAATGACGGTAAATTAGGCTGTTTTCTGTACAAATTTAAATTTATTGAAAAAATTATATCCACCCATATACCAGAATTGGCCTAGAAAAAGGGGTCATATTCATGTACATGTACCAACAGGTATGTTTTCTGACAGTCATTGCATTTTAATGAATTGAAATTGGGGTGAAGAAGAGCTTTGATGAAAGCCTATGGAAGGCGGATCCAGGGGAGGGGATAATGGGGAGAGTGTGTCCCTTTGCTGACCATGACAAACATAGGTTTACAACCGAACAAACAATGTCACCACATATGAAAACCTAAAAGTAACCCAAACAAACAACGTAAGCACATATGAAAACCTAAAATTGGGCTTACATAATGTACTCGAAAGATGGAAATTTTCACGACTCTTTACTGCACGGCGGAAAGTTAGGGGAAGCCCAAGATTGAACTGAACATTGTGCTTGTATGTATACCGAGAATCAAAACTGATTCTAATTAAACCATTTTAAACGATCTTGCAAGAACCTTTCCCCAAAAAATTCTCTGTCAACTTTTTTTTTACCATGTGATTGTTTCCTGTTGGCTATGTTGGCAAGTCCCTGGTAAAACGATATACCATACATGTCCTATATCTAGGAGTTGTAGAAGGAACAGGAACTAAACAATGGGGAACAAGCAGACTGAGAAAAACTTTAGTATTTAATCTTAAAACCCCAAACCCAGAACATTTGCATTCCAGTTCAACATCCTGGTTTTAAAAGTTGTAAAAAATCCCCTGGTTTTGTCCATGAGGTTTTATCTTTCATTTCATTATGTAAATGCAGAGAGGATAGCATACACCTCCCACAATGCATTTCTTCCATTTTAATTTTCTGTACTGATTTTGCTATCTAGTACAACATGGGTTGATAGTGACAAAAAGTACTTCAATGAACAGAGCTCATCCAGATCTTGCAAAACATGTTAATTTCTTGCCTATATTGACCCATGTTTATAGCCAGTCTACATGTATATACGAAGGGAATCTGTACAGTGTACAAATTAGTGTCATTTGATGTAGTGAGGTGATGTGTCATGTTGCAAAAGATTCTGGGAAGGGTTATAATATCTTGATGCAAATTGATGTGTTGAAATAATTGGTTGAATTTTTTCCTGCTGTCAACTGCACCATAGTAGTCATGTTCACATTTTGAGTTACACACAGCATAAACTTACACTAACAGCAGTAAAAAGTCTGACACAAATATTTTCCCCACTCCTACCGCATGTCCACTCCTAACACTACGCCAACCAGTTCCACCAAGCATTCACTTCTGGTCAGCGTAAACAACAGCTACATTTTGTACCACTTACATGTTTCTGTGATCTTTTTCAAAATAATGTGCAAAATGTAATTTCTTTGGTCATAAAGGTCAAACTTGTGCCAGGCATAGCAGCGTTCATATTGCAAAATACCCCTGGTGGAGATAACACCTAGCTGGCTACAAATACTCCTAAATTTTGTTCGATTTACCTGGTGTAGCAGAGCAAAATACTTCCCAATTTGGACACATTATATCTCAGCTTGCAGCAATTTTGTAAGAACATCCCCTAAATAATGTTTTCATTAAAAATTGTGCAAATTTTTCAAAGTAAATCGAACCCTGAAGACATAAAGTTGTTATTTTGCATTAAAAAATAACTCGTAAATTTTTCTCAAATGTCACAAAAATGTCTGTTACAACCTTTTTTTCAATTTTTTTTTTTTTTTGGCAAAAAATGTATAGGATTTTTTTCAACTTCTGCCTCCTCCTGCCCCCCCAGAAAAAATTGCAAACACATTTTTCTGTGAATTTCAATTTACAAAAATTGTTAACTGTGAAAATATATTCTCAAATTTTGCCCTAATACTATTACTACAGGTCAATACAAAAGATAAGATAACAACGTAACAAGCGCATGATTGATCAACGTGATAACAATATATGCATACTACAATGTAGATAGATCTGGAATTCCCCGTGGATTTTCCCCATATGCGCTGTGTGTGAAATTGCAGGTACTTGTGCAGGCTCGTACGATGCTAGACAATGGCCTGTGATTCCCCTTGTAAATTTCCCAACTTTGTTTACGTGTGTTGCTGGCAAACAGTGCAGGATGTGTATTCATTGGATTCAGTGAACCCTAACATACTTGTACACAGTAAACAGTCGGTAAACCATTGAATGAGGAGTTCCAAGGTTTGTCATTTTATGTGTATTGTTCCTCTTTGTTTTAGCATAATTGAGGTTAAAATGAGGTTTGGTTTTAAATTCCTTTAGTTTTTTCTTCCTCCAGCACCAACATTTTGGGAGTGCAAAGAGGACATGAAACAACAAATATCAAAGGATATGTTTTTGACCCAACTCTTTTTAACCCCTCAAACTGGAAATTTGTTGAAAAAAAAGAAGGAAAAAAAAGGGCCATTACGACAAAAAACCCTGAGCGTGAACGAACCTTTCAAGTAGGGTTGGTTAGTCACATTTTGTTCATATCATTTAAATGAAAATTATCTGGGCGTTGAATTTTATTGGGGTAATGAACAAAAGTAGCTCTTTCTTCTGATACCAAAATCTAAGTTTTTATAAAGAAAAATGGGGGATGAGGCTGTCTATCGGGTCATGGACCTTTAATTAAACAAACATGAAGAGAAAGCAGTTTGCCTTGTTTTGACAAAAGTATCGCCAATTCACAATTTACTTTTAGTTTGGCTTTTGGTTTCTATGAATTGACAGTGGAATTTCCAATGTACTACTGTACTACAATTATATATTCCCCATTGAAAATGAAACCATTTAATTCATGGTTATAATAGTAAGAAAACAAAAAAGAAATGCAATTGTTTTTTTGCTTCATCGTTGTAATGCTGAATTTGAAAGTATTTGTAGTCAACATGAATTAAAGCATACAATTTTTTCACAAAAAAACACTGAAATCGACTCTCGACTCCAACTCATTACAAAATAAAATTTAGTAACATACCACTTACAAATTTATTATTTGTGAAAATTTTGTGATTTTTACTTGCAGTTGCATTCAACGCGAGTTAAAGCATTTTAATTTTGTTCACACAAAAAAACCAGTGAAATCAACTCTCCGGCTCAGATTTAGAATGACAAAATGTTTCATAAGATACCAGTTGCAAATTCATAATTATTTGTGAAAATTTGGTGCTTACAAATAAACCAATGGCGAGGTCGAAAATTATGTCTTCCCCCCCCCCCCACTGAATATTGAAAAAAAAAATTTAACCATCTTTTTTCTTTCATTTCTTCTTCTCTCCTCTTACAGGTCTGACATGTTTGCACTTAGCAGCCCAAGCACAAAACTTTCATCTTGTCTGCTACTTACGAAGCATTGGAGGCCAAATAGACGCCCCCGACGGCAAGAGCGGGAGGACGGCGTTGCATCACGCGGTGGAAACAAACAACTTCAACCTTGTGCAGTATCTCATCAGTCTTGGTGCAGACGTGAACGCGCTCACGTTTGATCAGTGTTCGCCGTTACACCTAGCCATAGGCAGAGGGCTACAGAGAATCATCTTGTTGTTATTAGAACATGGTGCAGACATTAACGTGTTCAACTCGGAGGGTTTGACGCCGGCTGATCTGGCTACGAACCAACATCAGTTGATGTTCCTTCATCAGCAACCAGAATATAACGACTTTCAGTTACAGGGCTTGTAACTTTGATCATGACTTTCAGTTACAGGGCCTGTAACTCAAGAGCATTAGAATATAATGACTTGCAGTTACATGGTTTGTAACTCAAGAACATTAGAATATGACTTTCAGTTACATGGTGTGTAACTTCAGAAGAATTAATGGACAGCATATTGCACCCAGATAATGACTTGCAGTTACACCATTTACAACTTTTGAAGAAATAAAATGGACAAAAACTCCTCAGAGAAATTGAAGTTTTAAATCTCTTGATCTTGACTTAGTGTTTTACATTGGTAATTTCAAGTTGCTGTGCTACTTAATAGCCTTCATTAGAAGAATGGTGACCTCACAGAACTGACCTGTGACCCCAAACTTGACCAAGGTGGCACAATTGGGTCATAAATATTTGGTAGCATGTAACACTCTCCATTTGTCCGTATACCCAGGCTGAGGATTTTCAGGCTTTTCAGGCAGTTTTGTTGTCCAAATTTACATTTTTTTTTTCCAGCCTGTTTTGGGCCTTTTAAGGCAGATTTCACACACTTTTTCAGGCAGTTTTCAAGCCATTCTCATGACCGTGTACCACATGCATGATAATTTTGACACCTGTTTGGAGTGATACCATACCAGATTATCTCATCATATTGCATCAAATGCATGATGATCAAAATCAAGAAAACAAAACTTCACTTTTACTGAATAACTCCTTTTTCCAACTGGTGGAATGTTCATTGAAATTACAATCATCCGTTTTTTGAAACCTTTTGGATGGGAATTGTATATATAATGTGATTTATGTCAACAAAAAACATACCCAAACCCAGTTAATCTCTAAGTAACTGAATTGATATAATTTGATCTTATATTCATTTGATCTTATATTCATTGATCAATGTGATATCATAAACAAGTGTAAATTAGCACTCCCTTGTAAAATATCCTAAATTGTACATTTTGTACATAATGTACATAAAATATGTAAATATTTACATACATTGTAGCTGCTACTCAGTTTTACAGTTGATCTCTACAAATAAATAATTTTGGAGTTCGTGTTTTCTGCTAACATTTTGAATCATTCAAAAAAGATTTTTTTTAAAATAAAATCAAGCATGGCTAAGGCACTGATTAGCTAACCTCTGAAATGGTACAAAATCATCAAAAATGGGATGTTTGCATTTTTGTGAGAAGTACTGTGGGCTATAATTAGAGCTAGAATTTCAGCAAGAAGGGGCTATTCCAGTTGAAATCCATACTCCCACTATGGAAGACATGTCCTTAACCTTCCACACAGGGAGTGTGAATTTTAAATGGGGATTACCTAAATGTATGACTCCATATGAAATCTACACTCCCTATGTGGGAGATTAAGGATTAATGTCTTTCATAGGGGGTGTACATGTGACAAGTTATTTTATACAAAAGTAATGACTCAGTTCACATTTCTGATTGAGCAATGAACTAGAGGCTAACAGCATTCACTTTTAAAAAAAATCCAGAAAGGGTCTTTTCTGCTGTGATTTATGTAAATAGATTGCATAGTGAAGTACAAGATCAAATAATGGTATAAAGCTAAAAATTTCTTTCTCGCTAGTTATATGCCAACATAAATGAACTTATCCACTGCCCCTGAAAAATACTTTTGGGGCTACCGTAAAAATTTGATAATAAGCATATGTTCCTATTGACGAGTTGCTCTGACAAGAACAAATTGTGGCACAGGTATTTTTGAGTAGTGGATGCCGGCGCAGCCGGTATCCACTACGATAAAAATATTGGCCAGCCCATCCATTATGACACGATATTGGATAGGCAAAAGACAAAATCCTATCTTTTATTCTCATTCTTATTCAGTTTTTATGTAATTTTTGGGAGAAAAAATGCCTTTTTTCAGAAAAAAATAAAGTTACTTTTGTGAGGACATCCCCGTTTTAAATGAACGAAACCATTACGAACATCTAAGCCACCGAATCGCGTTCAATAGTTCTCGCACATGTATTACGCGAACGCATTATCGCGCGATCATTGAGGAGCAACAAGCGTGCCCTGACTAATATCACTATCAACTATTGTGAGATATTATACACCAGAAAACCAATCAAATTACATGAATTCTTTACAAGACGCACCCATTGAATAAGAATGTACAATTGTTTGCATGTTTACACATATTCTTGCTACCTGCATTTGAAGGGAAGCTGGGAAATTAGTCGTCTTTAGTAAGGGACCAACCCAAAAGATGAATGAAGTCCTGTAAACAAAACTAGTTTTGTTTCCCTCCCTGCCTGATACAAAATCCTGAAATGTTGAAAATTGCCTTCTTCAGACCAATTTAATCAGGAATTTCAACCCCCATCTCCTCAAAATGAAACTAGTTTTGTTTATAGGACATCATATATCTTTTGGGCTGTTCCCTATTTACAGTTTGGTTGGATCATTGCAGTACCATCCACAATTATTATTTATCAACATAATTTGTTTCTCAATATTCATTTATTAACAGAAATAAAGAAATTACCCAAAAGAATTTGAATTTGTGATTGTGTGTTTTGAGTCTATTGTGAATCTCTTCTAGGGAGACCAGTAATTAGTATTGATAGAATTTCTTGAATAACAAATAAATCAGAAAAAATCCTTTTAAAAGGGAACGGTCCGGCCAATTAATGCAAGAGTCAAATGGCGTCTTGAACCTACCCTCCTCAAGCCTTCACCTTGGTTCACTCTTTCAAAATATAAATTCAGGATTCACCACAAAATAATTATTAGGTCAGGATTCCCCTATCAGTGCTATAGGTACTAAATGTAAATTGTTAAGGGGGTACTACACCCCTGCCCAATATTTTGTGCCTATTTTTGCATTTTTCTCAAAAATTATAGCGCAATGGTGACAAGTAAGATGTGTATATTATAGGGGCAAGGACTACAACTACTGCACTGGAAATTTTATTTCAACACAGACAACAGTTGTGGAGTTACAGTCAAAAATGAGGGAAAACCAATATTGAATCAATAAATCAATAACTACTTGCCTTTAGTTGCTGAATTTTCAGTGCAGTAGTTATAGTCCTTGCCCCAATAATATACATATCTTACTTGTCACCAATGTGCTATAATTTTTAAGAAAAATGCAAAAATAGACACAAAATTGGCCAGGGGTGTAGTACCCAGTTTCAACCAGTTTCAATCAGGCTTCCGCACTGGCTACTCTACAGAAACTTGTCTGATCTTTTTAACAGATTACATTAGGTCTCAACTTGACAAGGGTAATTATGTTGGCATGCTTCTTTTGGACGTGCAAAAAGCTTTTGACAGCGTCAATCACAACATTCTTTGTTACAAGCTTGAGGCCATGGGCATCAAATCCGATTGGTTTAAATCATATCTTTCTAACAGGCAGCAACTTGTCAGTGTTGACGGCATTCAATCTAATCTTATGCAGCTCTCCTGTGGAGTTCCACAGGGAGCCTGCTTGGTCCGCTGCTTTATCTTTGCTATAGCAACGACATGGCTATGTCGGTAAAAAACAAGCTGCTCCTGTATGCCGACGATAGTGTTATTATATCTTCAGACACAAACCCAGATGTGATTGCCAATGATCTTAGCTTAGATTTGAAATCCTGTAACAACTGGCTCATCAACAACAAATTATCCTTGCATGTTGGTAAAACCGAACTGATTTTATTTGGCTCAAGAAAAAAAAAAAAAAAAGCATCCAACTTTCACATTTCATACAATGATCATACCATTCAACCAGCTCCCTGCATAAAATATCTTGGGTGTCACTTGACCAACATCTCTCTGGAGAAGTTATGGTCGATTCTCTCATTAAGAAAGCTACTGGCCGGCTCAAATTTTTATACAGACATTCTCAATTTTTCAACCAAAAGCTTCGCAAAAATCTCTGCTCTGCATTACTGCAGTGTCATCTTGATTATTGTTGCACCTCATGGTATACTGGTTTGTCCAAAATTTATCAGCACAAACTTCAAGTTATTCAAAACAAGATGATTCGTTTTATTTTGAACCTAGCTCCCAGAGATCATGTTGGTCAGGTAGAATTTGACTTAGTTAAACTTCTAGATATCCAAAACAGGGCTAGGCAGCTGAGACTCAACCACATGTATAATATTTTCCATTCACAGGGCCCTTCTTATCTTACCCAGTTTTTTACCAAAATTTCTGATATTCATTCTCATGCCACTAGGTCAAGCTCTTGGAATTTTCATGTCCCAAGAGTTGGTTCAAATACCAAAAAATCTTTTTTCTACCATGCAACTCTTGATTGGAATAACCTACCTTCGCATATCAAATCCATTCTGGACAAATGTACTTATAAACATGCTATGAAAAAATACCTGGCTAGAGTTGCTATGACCCATGAGTCTGCTGAATTTGTGTAGCTTACTCCTTTAGGTCCCCGCCTTTGTTTTATCTTATTGTTTCACACGCTCCCAGGCATCTTTTTGTTCTTTTGTGGGACCCCATTGGAATTAAGTCTACACAGGAAGCTAGACTTTATGGGTCATCCTGGCAATTCGGCATTTTGGTGTCTTTTTGGTGTGCAGCTTTTCAATGTGTTAAATTTTTGTATGTTTCATTGTACTATTTTATGTCGCTTTTGCCAAATAAATATGAATGAATGAATGGACCCCCTTAATTAAAACAACCATCCAGTCAATCCACATGAGGGTAAAGATGTATGGCCGTCGGTAGACGGAAGGCGTTGGTGAAAAAAAATGGGTTAACAATAGACTATTTTTTACCCAGGATGACAGAAAAAAGATGAGAATTGTAAAAAAAATTGTGAAAAATTGTGAATTATACATAAAAAATTTGTGATTTTTTGTTGGTACCTCCTATTATCTTTTTTTTTTTTTTTTTTTTTTTTGCTCTTCACTTTTTCAAACCATGCAAAAAATTTTGGGTCAACAAATCACAACTTCCGTCGGGAAAAAATATTTCCGTCGGTACATTTACAAGTTGTGCCCCCACCCGGTTCCAAAATCCTGGCTATGCCACTGATCCGCCACTGATCCACGCCGCATCTGAAAACACATCAATTTGGCCAATACCAGCATGGTATTAAATTCACTTGTATCAACAAAATGGTGAAGATTTGTGCACTTTTACCATATTTTGGTCCAAAACAAGGTGGCTAAAAGGAACATGCACAGGAATATTTGGCGGGCCCCAAATTTTTTGGGCCCTGGTCCAATGGTAAATCCGGCTCTGTCCAAGGGGAAATGTTCCCGTGCTGACTCACTCCTAAAAATGAAATGCGCGCGGCACACTACTAATGCCAATTTTCTAAAAAAATACCTATACCAAAAGTCTAAATTGTCTGCCAAATGAACGCAAAAAGTATTTTAAACTTTTCCCAAATTTCGAAAAATTGGGTTATTTTTCACCACAGATATTGGAATTTCAATATATGTGTTTCCACAAAGTGATGCTTGTTTTATACCATAAACTTATTGTTATGTAATTGTCTTAATTTTTTGAAAAATCTATAAAAAAATAATGATAATATGACAAATCCCAAAAATTGAGGATGTTGGCAACATTTGCGCTGTCATCAATATCCAATCCAAATGTAGACATAAGTTCAGTGGCCTGGCGGCCTGGGCTACAGGAAACAACACATGGATATCGGGATGTGGGGTTGAGCCTCATTACCTGTCCCGTGATGCTATACATTGTGTCAGTGTCACCACGTAGCCTAACCAGTAAATTGCGTTGTATAAATATTTGGAGGGAAACATTCTTGTTACATGTATTTGTCAATATGTTTGGCATTGAGGTACTTTTTAGGCCAGATAAAAAAAACTGAAATGGGAGAATCCCACTGAAATTTCCCTGAATACGTATGAGCCAATAGGGCAGGCCTAGACATATTTTTAATAAATAAAACAAAATTTTTCAAAATCGATTTCTTAATTGAACATTGTTTAAATTGTGGGATAGGGAATTCATAACAATCATCCCGGGTGTGGGATTTTTAGAGGGTCGCCGTCGGGCAAGTTTAGAACTGTCAAGGTTTCGTCAGGAGTAGCTCTTACTTCTTCAGGACAAAGTACCTGAAATTGATAGACTATTGATCGAGACATGTAGGGTATGCCGCCCCTTATGGCTCTGAAAAGAGCCGCTCTGAAGACGGCCCTTGTCAACAGAGAACAAGCAGATCTTGCTAAATTTGAAGGTTTGGTGGCTATATTGTTTAGGGGTGGTGCAATAATTATGTGTACCCCCGGGGTGAATTCTCAAAATGGTCTGCCAAAAATCGCTTGCCCCCCCCCCCCTCTGGCCGTGGAAAACCTTCTTCCCCCCCCCCCCTTTTTGTTTGGCAAAAAACCTGCCCCCCCCCCCCCCCCTTTTGATGTGCCAAAAATCTTTACCCCCCCTTACACATGCAAGATTTTGGGGAACCCGAATTTAAAACCTTAAATTGTCTTATCATATAGTGCGAGCGCAGCGAGCAGGAAATTTTGCATATTTGAACGTGTTCCTAACGTTTTCCTACGCCTTTTTAGAGCGTAATATAGAAACGCTGCCCAAAATATCTGTGCCAAAAATTGCTTGCCCCCCCCCCTTTCGACCTGCCAAAAATCGCTTGACCCCCCCTTTTGACCTGCCAAAAAATGCTTGCCCCCCCCTTTTGGCCTGCCAAAAAATCTTTGCCCCCCCCCCCTATAATTCACCCCCCCGGGGGGTACACATAATTATTGCACCACCCCTTATCTGTTTATAGCTCTATATTGTTTAGGAAATGTCCTGATACGGTGATGCATGATAGGCCCTATCAGTTTGGCGATGATGATTGCGTTATATATTCATCTTGTTATTTGCCAATATGTTTGGCATTGAGGTTCTTTTAGGCCAGACAAAAAAAAAAAAAAAAAAAAAAAACTTGAGGAGTGGGAGATTCCCACCCACTGAAATTTCCCTGAATACGTGAATTTGAGCCATTGATTATAAAAAGCAATGCATTTAATACAAGACTGAAACAAATACTGATCTCTGTCAGAATAGGCCTAAAAATACAATTTTATTTAAAATTTCCTTTGAAATTCATTGTTTATCCGTTTATAGCTCTAAGAATTAAACATCATTGTTTGTAGTGCTAATTAATATCCCTATAATAGGCCTAGCCCGGAAGGGTCATTCAATGATCTTGAATTAGGCCTACTAGCTATTGCTTAAGAAATGAAATCTCATAACGTTTTCAAAGTTTCCCTTATTTCCTACCTAAGTATTCAACTTTGTTTAAAATAACATGGACATATTTATTATTCGGAATAAACACGTACAGGCCCAGTCACAAGGTCATGATAAGAAAAGTTAGTTCGATTTGTTTTGACGTAGACTAAAAATCACCTGCAAATCAAGTTCTTTGTACTTCGGTCACGGGTACTTTAATCTGGGACTTTACCAGGGTAATTCCCCACTTGCTGAAAATGCAAATTATCGTGCCAGGGATCTACTATAGCTTTCCGTAGCTCGTTGTATCGTATTATGATCGAATTGCCCAAGCCTAAAATTGACAACAAATAAATTATATTCCAAGAAAATCCTGATAATTTGAATATTTATTTATAGGTTTATAAGTCATATTTTATTAAATCAAAATTACTGTCACGTACTCACGTTTTATTCAAATTTTGATTATTATGCTTTAAATATAAAATAATAACTTCATTTTCATCATATTGAAGTAAGATTTGTAAATATTGTCATGATAAATTTCAAAAGTATAGTCTCCCAAAAGTATCTTGATATGACGTCACGTATTTATTATTCATATTTAGCAATCTTGCGTATTGTGTATAATGTCTATCCAGGTACAATAAATTTGCCGGGAAACTCATGATTGGAAGAATTCCGCCTCTGCAGATTTACTGACTAAAATGACTGAAATTAGCGAAGAAGACTTGATCTCTGAATTTGAGGTGTTTGATATTGATCTCACTAATGCTGAAGTAATAGACAAATGTAAGTATCTATGTGATGTCATCTGTCCAACACAAAAAAGTATCATCATCCAGTTTTTGTAGTCCGAATAATCAGACCCAGAAAATTCCTGTTCCCCGTATTGCGCTGACAGAACGCAAAGTGTATTTGTATTCAAAGGGCGACTATGATGCCTATTCTGAGACTGTGAAATCCACGAACTGGGTGAGCCTGTTTTCAAATAAGAATTTGGATGAGAAATGGAACTTATTAAATTCAAAGTATGATGAATGGAGGGACAAGTTCATTCCAAGTAAGTTAGTTAAGTGTGGGCAGCGACATAAACCGCCTTGGTCGACATACAAATCTGTGAAACTTGCAAAGAAAAAGAAGCGAGTAGCGGAAGTTAAGGCCAAGAAATCTGGTTTGAATGTGCACCGTGAACACTTTAATACTGCAAAAGCCAACGTGGACAATACAATTAAGAAAGCCAAACTAGACTATGAATCCTTGCTTGTAAATCAGATTAAAACTGAACCCAAGAAGTTTTACAATTACGCCAGGCACTTTACCAGGTCTTCGGCTACTGTAGAGGTTTTGGAGCAGGAGGGAAGAAAAGTGACTGAGGACGGAGAGAAAGCAGAAATTCTTAATGACTTTTTTGCAAGTGTGTTAAAATGTGAGCCTGAAGGTCAAGTTTTGAATACTCCTCTACCTGAGAGGAAACACAGCTCTAATTTGTATGATATTCGTATTACACCTGAAATCGTTAGAGAGAAATTGAGTAAACTGCATTTGAATAAAGCATGTGGACCAGACGGTTTCCATGTTAATGTACTCAAGAATGTACTGGACTTCGACGTTCCACTGTGTATGATTTTTAATTCATCGCTGATTTCCGGGCTGATCCCTCACGATTGGAAAGACGCCAACATCACACCGCTTTTCAAAAAGGTTCTCGTCTTAGCCCAAACAATTACCGTCCTGTTTCACTCACAAGTCAAGTGGTTAAGTTGCTGGAGCGTGTCATCTATGACCAGCTTATGGAGTTTATTCTCGACAATGATCTGATTTCTTGCCATCAACACGGATTTCAGAAGAGATGCTCCTGTGTCACCCAGCTTCTGGAGTGTATTTTTGACTGGACCACAGCCTATGATAATGAGAATGGTGTCGACGCAGTCTACTTAGACTTCCGGAAAGCGTTCGACACAGTGCCACATGCCCGCCTTCTGTACAAATTAAATCATCTTGGTGTTCGGGGGCATCTGCTGTCTTGGATAAAAGGATTTCTCACCGTTGGTGAAAAAAAATGGGTTAACAATAGACTATTTTTACCCAGGATTACTGAAAAAAGATGAGAATTGTAAAAAAATTGTGAAAAATTGTGAATTATACATAAAAATTTGTGATTTTTTGTTGGTACCTCCTATTATCTTTTTTTTTTTTTTTTGCTCTTCACTTTTTCAAACCATGCAAAAAATTTTGGGTCAACAAATCACAACTTCCGTCGGGAAAAAATATTTCCGTCGGTACATTTACAAGTTGTGCCCCCACCCGGTTCCAAAATCCTGGCTATGCCACTGATCCGCCACTGATCCACGCCGCATCTGAAAACACATCAATTTGGCCAATACCAGCATGGTATTAAATTCACTTGTATCAACAAAATGGTGAAGATTTGTGCACTTTTACCATATTTTGGTCCAAAACAAGGTGGCTAAAAGGAACATGCACAGGAATATTTGGCGGGCCCCAAATTTTTTGGGCCCTGGTCCAATGGTAAATCCGGCTCTGTCCAAGGGGAAATGTTCCCGTGCTGACTCACTCCTAAAAATGAAATGCGCGCGGCACACTACTAATGCCAATTTTCTAAAAAAATACCTATACCAAAAGTCTAAATTGTCTGCCAAATGAACGCAAAAAGTATTTTAAACTTTTCCCAAATTTCGAAAAATTGGGTTATTTTTCACCACAGATATTGGAATTTCAATATATGTGTTTCCACAAAGTGATGCTTGTTTTATACCATAAACTTATTGTTATGTAATTGTCTTAATTTTTTTGAAAAATCTATAAAAAAAATAATGATAATATGACAAATCCCAAAAATTGAGGATGTTGGCAACATTTGCGCTGTCATCAATATCCAATCCAAATGT
Source organism: Amphiura filiformis (assembly GCF_039555335.1). Lineage (NCBI taxonomy): Eukaryota > Metazoa > Echinodermata > Ophiuroidea > Amphilepidida > Amphiuridae > Amphiura > Amphiura filiformis. Next base: position 63,543,927 of record NC_092645.1, on the reverse strand, counting down.
AGACATAAGTTCAGTAGCCTGGCTGCCTGGGCTACAGGAAACAACACATGGATATCGGGATGTGGGGTTGAGCCTCATTACCTGTCCCGTGATGCTATACATTGTGTCAGTGTCACCACGTAGCCTAACCAGTAAATTGCGTTGTATAAATATTTGGAGGGAAACATTCTTGTTACATGTATTTGTCAATATGTTTGGCATTGAGGTACTTTTTAGGCCAGATAAAAAAAAACTGAAATGGGAGAATCCCACTGAAAGTTCCCTGAATACGTATGAGCCAATAGGGCAGGCCTAGACATATTTTTAATAAATAAAACAAAATTTTTCAAAATCGATTTCTTAATTGAACATTGTTTAAATTGTGGGATCGGGAATTCATAACAATCATCCCGGGTGTGGGATTTTTAGAGGGTCGCCGTCGGGCAAGTTTAGAACTGTCAAGGTTTCGTCAGGAGTAGCTCTTACTTCTTCAGGACAAAGTACCTGAAATTGATAGACTATTGATCGAGACATGTAGGGTATGCCGCCCCTTATGGCTCTGAAAAGAGCCGCTCTGAAGACGGCCCTTGTCAACAGAGAACAAGCAGATCTTGCTAAATTTGAAGGTTTGGTGGCTATATTGTTTAGGGTGGTGCAATAATTATGTGTACCCCGGGGGGGTGAATTCTCAAAATGGTCTGCCAAAAATCTCTTGCCCCCCCCTCTGGCCGTGCCAAAAATCTTTGCCCCCCCTTTCGACGTGCCAAAAACCTTTGCCCCCCCTTTTGATGTGCCAAAAATCTTTACCCCCCCTTACACATGCAAGATTTTGGGGAACCCGAATTTAAAACCTTAAATTGTCTTATCATATAGAATGCGAGCGCAGCGAGCAGGAGATGTCGCATATTTGAACGTGTTCCTAACGTTTTCCTACGCCTTTTTAGAGCGTAATATAGAAACGCTGCCCAAAATATCTGTGCCAAAAATTGCTTGCCCCCCCCTTTCGACCTGCCAAAAATCGCTTGCACCCCCCTTTTGACCTGCCAAAAAATGCTTGCCCCCACTTCTGGCCTGCAAAAAAATCTTTGCCCCCCTATAATTCACCCCCGGGGGTACACATAATTATTGCACCACCCCTTATCTGTTTATAGCTCTATATTGTTTAGGAAATGTCCTGATACGGTGATGCATGATAGGCCCTATCAGTTTGGCGATGATGATTGCGTTATATATTCATCTTGTTATTTGCCAATATGTTTGGCATTGAGGTTCTTTAGGCCAGACCAAAAAAAAAAAAAAAAAAAACAACTTGAGGAGTGGGAGATTCCCACTGAAATTTCCCTGAATACGTGAATTTGAGCCATTGATTATAAAAAGCAATGCATTTAATACAAGACTGAAACAAATACTGATCTCTGTCAGAATAGGCCTAAAAATACAATTTTATTTAAAATTTCCTTTGGAAATTCATTGTTTATCCGTTTATAGCTCTAAGAATTAAACATCATTGTTTGTAGTGCTAATTAATATCCCTATAATAGGCCTAGCCCGGAAGGGTCATTCAATGATCTTGAATTAGGCCTACTAGCTATTGCTTAAGAAATGAAATCTCATAACGTTTTCAAAGTTTCCCTTATTTCCTACCTAAGTATTCAACTTTGTTTAAAATAACATGGACATATTTATTATTCGGAATAAACACGTACAGGCCCAGTCACAAGGTCATGATAAGAAAAGTTAGTTCGATTTGTTTTGACGTAGACTAAAAAATCACCTGCAAATCAAGTTCTTTGTACTTCGGTCACGGGTACTTTAATCTGGGACTTTACCAGGGTAATTCCCCACTTGCTGAAAATGCAAATTATCGTGCCAGGGATCTACTATAGCTTTCCGTAGCTCGTTGTATCGTATTATGATCGAATTGCCCAAGCCTAAAAATTGACAACAAATAAATTATATTCCAAGAAAATCCTGATAATTTGAATATTTATTAGGTTAAGTCATATTTTATTAAATCAAAATTACTGTCACGTACTCACGTTTTATTCAAATTTTGATTATTATGCTTTAAATATAAAATAATAACTTCATTTTCATCATATTGAAGTAAGATTTGTAAATATTGTCATGATAAATTTCAAAAGTATAGTCTCCCAAAAAGTATCTTGATATGACGTCACGTATTTATTATTCATATTTAGCAATCTTGCGTATTGTGTATAATGTCTATCCAGGTACAATAAATTTGCCGGGAAACTCATGATTGGAAGAATTCCGCCTCTGCAGATTTACTGACTAAAATGACTGAAATTAGCGAAGAAGACTTGATCTCTGAATTTGAGGTGTTTGATATTGATCTCACTAATGCTGAAGTAATAGACAAATGTAAGTATCTATGTGATGTCATCTGTCCAACACAAAAAAAGTATCATCATCCAGTTTTTGTAGTCCGAATAATCAGACCCAGAAAATTCCTGTTCCCCGTATTGCGCTGACAGAACGCAAAGTGTATTTGTATTCAAAGGGCGACTATTGTAACGAGATGTTATAGTATATGGATTTATGTAATACCGCCCAGCCATAGTAGTAGTAGTATTGTCGTAGTTCCCTCCTTTCTACAGGAGCACCATCCGGGAAACGGATGTATAAAGTCTCTATAAAGTGTGTGTAAAGTCACAATTTAGTCTCATAGTCATAAATATGCAGTTTTTAGTCATAATAAGCAGTTTTAGTGTCACAGTTACATGTAGCTACAGAAGGATGAAAAGCTGAATACACATAGGGAAGTCATGCACCCAAAGCACCTAATGCAGTGATGAACAAGTTTCATGCAGATGGTAGATGATGAAGTGTACATGCACGCGTGCAAAAAGCAATTGATGCAAGGGGGGCAGGGGGATATGGAGGGAAGGGGAGTTTCCTGTCATGGTAGACAGGAAACAGGAGTTACATGCGAAGTCTAGATCACGCATGTAACCATACACATACAGATGTTTAGTCGACAAGTGCCTTCAGCAGGCGCATTCTTGCTGTATGCAATTTGTGGCACCAGTTCCTGCTGATTGGTTCAATTTTGACGATGTTGAATGTTGGCAAATTTGATATCTGCGTTGAGGAGTCGATTACAATCTGGGTGAGGTACGATGAGTTACCATACAGCTTTAACCATACTGTTTCTCCGTGATCTTCTGTGATGACTCCTTTCAGTTGATCAATATATGGTGCTCTTTGGGCATCTAGTGCCGAGCATGTTGTGAGAAAGTGCTCCCTGTTTTCGACACCGTCGTCACACAGTCTGCATGTGCCGTCTACATTAAATTGATTGAATTTGGCTTTATTTGCTTGGAGTGTGTAAGTACCGGTGAGAATTCTGGCTTTGATGTTGGCTTTCTTTGTGTCCCAGGTACTTGGTTGTACAGTGCTCCAAACCGGATGGGTGCAGCCTATGCTACAGGACAGATAGTTGAGATGTTTTAGAGATGTTTTGCTGGCAGCATCGCTTTGAAGCTTTTCGTTCCAGTAAGTCTCGACAGCAGTTTTTACAGTGTTGTTCCACTTTTCCTTTTCCATTGGATTCTCCAGCAATGTGGCAGCATCAGGAAGTTTGTATTTCAGTAGACATGTCTTGATCTGCATGAACCAGCTTTTGGATTTTTGATTCTTCATAGCAGTTTGTCTGAGAGCGATGTCTTTTTCTATACCTTGCTCTCTGCAAACTGAGCCGAACATGTTGAGCTTTTTTGTGTCTATGATGGCTTCTAGAGGGAGAGCTCCAAGGAGAAGGTAAACAGCAGCATCAGCTGTCCGATCTGGTAGACTTTGGATCTGTTTAAGCATTTTCTTGTGCAATTGGCCGAGCACCTGAAAGTCCTTTTTGTATAGGTCAACAATCTCCAGACCATGTGTGTACCGGGGAATAACGTATGTATTGATTAGTTTCCACGATGTAACGGGGCTTACTCCATTAACACCATGTAACCCAGCTCCCATGAGTGCGTAGGCGGTACCTCTTGCTGTTGCAACTCTTGCAGTGACATTGGTGGATGTGTTCTTATTATTCCTTTCAATGCCTAGGTGAGTGAAGTTTTTCACCACTGGAAGAGCAGTACTATTGATAGACCAGTCTGTATACAAGTTGTTATCTTCACAGGCTGGGTTGAAGATCATCACTACGCTCTTTTCAGGATGGAGGATGTAACGTTCTTTGTTGGCATAGTCAGTGGCGATGTTTAGCATGTGTTGTAGGTCGTATTCGCTTCTTGCTGCTAATAGCACATCGTCTGCACAGGTGGGGGCACCTGTGTATGCCATTCCCAGTTTGGCACCAATACCAGATTGCTCTAAGTCAAGGAGCAGCGGGTTTATGTAAGACTTGTAGTTTTCCGCTGAAAAGACTCCGCCTTGCCTGACACCAAGATCAATATTGTATTTTGCAGACAGTGTGTTGTTCCACCTGACTTGGCTGGAAAGATTTTGATACCAGTTGTTAACAACATTCCAAGTCTTTGGGTCTGTGTTGGTTAGGAATAGTTTTCTCATAAGTGACGGGTGATACACGACATCAAAAGCTTTTCTGGCATCTAGTGATGCGATGAAGAGTTCAGATTTATTGTCTAGGGCATCATTCATAAGCTCTGTGAGAATCAAAGCAGCAGTAAGACATGAGGTACCCTCTGTGAAGCCTCTTTGGAGTTTACTTTGAAGTGGGGCAGTAGATGTTTTGAGCCTGTCCAAAATTATGTGTTCTAGGATCTTTCCAATGGTAGAGGTGATTGTAATTCCTCTGTAATTGTCATGATGGAGGCTGGATTCCCTTTCTTCAAGATTGGTATTGTCACTCCTTCTTTGAAGGCATCAGGAATTTGTCCTCTATTCATGATGGTGGTGAAAAGGTTGGCAAGGTGATGATCTAAAGTATTGCCAGCTAACTTGAGGTGCTCACTTTGGACTCCAGCCTTGTCTGGAGCTTTTTGTTGTGAAGCTTGTTTACTGCTTTGCGGACATCGTCACAGGTTATTGTACACTCAGTTTCTGTTGAAATGTCTTTCATGAGGTCTTGTAGGGGAATGTGATCTTTGTCGATGAGTTCCTTGTACTCAGCGTCAAAGTTAGTTGACGGTATTGGATGGCTCAGGTCTTCAAAGTAGCAGGCCCAGCCGGTACGAATGTCGTCAACATCACTGGTGACTTTACCGTTCACAACCATTTCTTCTGTGATAGCAGAGGAGTTCCGTTGAAGGCGGATCAGGTTGTAGAAGAGGGTTTGGTCGTTCTCTTTCGCATCCATTATCTTCTCGTAGTGTTGATTACGACGTCTGGCGTTTTCTTGACGTTGTACACGACGGAGTTGTTTTTTTGCTTCACGGTTAGCATCTATGAGTTTGGTGATTAACATTGCCCTGTTATTGTCTGTTGCACCTTCTCTATTTTGTCTTGCACTCTTAAGTTGGAAAAATGTATGCTTGCATTCCTTGACCAGGCAACATATTTCTGGAGACCAGATGTTGTGACTAGGTTTTCTTGCAGCTCTTTTTGCTGGAATACAGATGGAGGCAGCATCCTGAAGGGCTTTTGAATGCTCTCAATGATGATATCGACACAGTCTGAGCTTCTGTCGATAGATATAAGAGAGTTGACAATGTGTTCTTGATACAGGTTCTTGTCTGCTTTTTTTCCCACTTGAGTCTGGGAGGAATTGCATGTTGTTTTGAAGCAGTTTTCACTTTGGTGTTCTTCATAGGCTGGGGAAGCAGAAGTTTTGCAGCTATGGCGGCATGATCAGAGGTATTCGTTGAGTTATCGACACACTGCGTTACTTCTTGGATGATATGATGGTGTTTTGTTGGTACAAGAAAGTAATCTATCTGTGATTCAGCACCGGAGCCATGTGTGAAGGTACTAATAGTGTTGGACTGGTTTGTTAGCACAGGTGCTAGATCAGACTTGCGTGAAAATTCTCTCAAAGCCCTATCCTGGTGGTGTCTAGGATTTCCTCTAAAGGTTGCGTTGAGGTCGCCGCATATGATCACTGTGTGATGGTTGTATTTCATCAGTAGTTCGGCAATCTGTGCTAAAATTTCGTCGTAATCAGAGGAAGAGGTTTTGTATCCAGCACAGGGCATGTATGCATTTATAATACACAACTTTGTGGGGATGATTTCTCCCTCAATTGTGATTACACAAAGTCTGTAAGAGCTAGTAGACACTTTCTCAACATGTTTTGACCATGATTTTGGCCATAGGATTGCAGTACCACCGTATCCTCTTGGTCTTTGGATTGGTGAAATGGTGTCACATTCATCAACGGCTCTGCAGAAACAATCATGCTTTGGTGAGAACTGTGTCAGGAAGTCATTTTCAAACTCAAACAACCAAGTTTCTTGTAGGCAGATGATGTCATACTTGCGGATGATATCGTTGAGAAAACATTTGTTGCTTTTGGCGTTTTGGATGTTACTGGAGCAAATAGAAACAGATGTATTTGTTCGAACAGTTATATGAGGCGCCATCTCTCCTTGTGATGGTGGCCTTGTCCTAAAAAAGACTGGTCTTCTCGGTTTTCTGATGGATCTGTATTGTCAGACGTTCTAGCATTTTGTTTCTTCTGGAAGTACTTGCTCGTGAAGGTTCTGGAGCGTGTTTCTTTACTAGGTGTATATGCAGCATGAGCGGAAGACTGTGGGGAGCTTTCCTCTGGTCTTCTTACTTTTTTGACAGGTAAGGTCTCGGGAGATGTTCGTCTCTCAGATTGTGATAGACATACCGGAGATTGTGAGGTCTATTAGCAGATCTTTGTGCTCTTGATGGCTGTGTCACCTCGGTAGACGCTTGACCTTGGTTGATTATGGAAAGGCTTGATGGAGATTGTCGAGGGCTGCTTGTTTCCAGTCTTGCTGCTTTCACTAGTTGCGAAATCTCTGTAAGTACTTGTTTCTGTTCCGATGTCAATCTTTGTTTGACAACAGGTTCATATTCGTGGTGAGTGTCTTCGTCAATGTGACGTTTTACAGCAACATTTTGTTTTTTGCTGTTTAAGATGTCTGACTCTTTCTCTGAGCATGGAGTGCAGCTGTCTTTGTACACAGCTCGGCTGGTATAAGTAGAGGGGTTCATAGACTGGACATTTTGTTTGCCATTGATCTGGGTGATATACTTGGGGATCAAGTTTATGGCGTCATTACTCTCGTTCGGTACTCTGCTGTTGTTGGTGGAATTACTTCTATGTAGTGCTTCTTGGTAGGGCTGTTTCCTATTCTCCTTTGTGGGTTGCTGGGTGTGTGCTCCATCTTGTCTTGGAATAATTATACTCCCATCTGGGTTCACATGTTCTTTCTCATGCTGGTGTTGAAGAGAGGAATATTTGGTTGTTTGATTGGTTAGTCCACTTGCTGGACGGGATGGTTGCATGTTTGCGTTGTTCTGAGTGCATTTAGTAGTGTCGAGAATGACATTGTGATGTACGCCACCGGATGTCGGAGCCATCATCACTGGATTACCCTCTGGTGCATTGCTATTGCAGCTACTTTGGGCACTGTTGGTAGAAGTAGGTCTGGTTGTACTATGTGGTTCTGTTGGATGGTGGTGTATGTGCAAATTTCTTGTTCCGTTGTTCCTTCTGTTTTCTTCATAGTGATTTTGTTGGTTTACATGATATTTTGGTTTGGTCTGATCTTCTTCGGAGTCTATGCTTCTATTGGTTGGGTTAGGATGTTGTGCGTTATGTTTGTTGAAGTTGATGTTGGGATTGGTCTCTCTGTAGGATGTAGTATGTCCATTTCTCTTCTGGGCAAAGTGAAAATTTGGATTGTGATTCCATTTTGTATGAGGCTGGTTTCTCGGACCTACATGTAAAGGCTGTGGTGGTTGAAGAACACTGTTCCAATTGTAGAGATGGCCTACAGGGTAGTTCTGCAGGAAGGGATTGAACATTGGTACATGTGAGTTGTGGACACAGCAGTTGTGGCTGTTGTGACCATTGTGGCTATTTTCCAATCTCGATACTCTGGACTCCAAGGCAGATATCTCTAGCTGACGAATTCTATTTTCCAAGGCAGAGTGGTAGTCAATGCCTGATGACTGTTGCGTGCTAGGTTCGCTGTTTGACGAGCCATCATTTGTTTTTGTTTTTGGATGCGAGTCTTCGTCTGCCTTTTGGTTCTTAGAGGATCTTTGGAAAATAAGATTAGAATTATCAAGTTCAGTTATTTTTGTCTCGAGTTGGTGGATATACTTCCTAAGGCTATTCATGTCTTTACCGGATGTGTCTAGGTCGGCGTGTCTTGCTTCAAGCCGTTTCTCCCATTTTTTGAGTCTTGTTTCTAGGTTTCGGAGTTCTTTGCTGTCAAAGTCCGCCGCATCACGATTGGTGTCATCTATTTCTTGTATTGTTGATGATTTCTTTGTGGGTTCTCTCTTTCCAGTGAGTTTTGTAGATTTAGGCGTTGTTTTGGTACGTGTTGAAGTTGCGTCAGTTGATGAGAGAGCAATGTTGATGTCAGGTTGGGTACTATTATCTTTATCAGAAGTAATCTTCTCATCTGGGTCGTTGGACTTTTGCTGTCTTGCTACATCGGGGTTCTCATGTTCGTTGCTGTCGCAGCTAAGTCTTTGTGCTTTTTGCTTTCTTTTGATAGGAGGGGTAATTTTCATTTTCGTTCCATCTTTGGTCTGGTTTTGTTTTTTCTTGTTGCTATCAATGGGTTTCATGATGGTCATAAGTTGAGGTGAAGAAGCATTTGTAGCATGGTGATGTGGTTCAATAGCACAGGCACTGTCATTTACCCTGGGGTTATTCTGAGATTGTGCGCTGCTTGCATGCATATCTTCTACAGTTGATCCTTCATGTCTTTCTTCATACTTTCCATTATCTGCGACTAGTGTCATATCAGGAGGTTGCACACATGCAGATGTCAAGCTTGTAAGTTTGCTCTGTGACATGTCAATACAATTTACATCTTGTGTATGTGGAGGTTGTTCATGACTTTCAGTCTCTTCACTTCCTATAAGCATCTTCTGGGTGTTGGTAATTTTCTCTACGCCCGTCTGGTCATCTTCACTAGGTGTGTTAATTACAGTGGGGGTATCATTGATGACGTTCACTTGTGTGTTGTAGTCACGCTTTTCTTGGTTGTTTTCATTTTGTGCAGTACTGTTGTCTTCGTCTCTTTTGCAGCAGTCAATGCATTTGTAAGTTGCATTAATGTCCTTGGTTAGAGTTGTAAAAAGTTGAGGATCTAGACCTTGGCATACTCGGTGACTCCATGAGGCACAGATCGTGCATTCAATACAGTCCGATCCTTGGGTATCTAGGTTGCAGATTGAGCAGGGGAACGGTGCACAAGAGTCTTCGAGTTGTCGACTGATCATGTGCAAACTATTCCTGGCTTCTTTTCTGGTTTCTTGTTTGGAGCGTCTTTTCTTGTTCTTGTTAGGTTTTCCGGAGGTGCATGTGACTGCCGATTCTAGTGTTGAGTATAGTTGGTTATGATTCAAGTTCATATTTTGGAGGAGGGTTTTCATTTCTTGTTTAATGGTGGTGAAATCAGTTGTTTCAAATTGTTGCTTACACGGGCCATTAACAAGAATCTTACTGCTTGTATGATAAAGGTTCACAGTGTATCTTGTTCTGCCAGATGTTTTAAGTTGGATCTGGATGCTGTCTTGGACATCGACACCTTCCCTGTCGGTGTGGCTTTTAACAGTGTATCTATATTTGGTGCAGAATTTTTCAGATGAGAGGACTTTAAAAATGGCAATCTTGAAGGCTTCGTATTCAAGTGTGTTCATCTCGATAACTAGACCACCTCCGGTGGAAGTGAGGGAGAAGCTATCTCTTTTGCACTGTTCCAGCTTTTTGATTATGGCCTTGGCCTTATCAAGAGAATAGTTTTGTTTAATGGATTTCAGGTCGACTGAGAGGTGTAGGCTGTCTGAATTGGCTTGTTGGATATCATTAGCAGCACCTTCTTTATCAATTCTATTTCGGAGTTCAAGATCACAAGTTTTCCCTTCGATAACATCATTGTTCAAATCTCCTGGAGGATTGATGTTTACGGTTTTGTCAGGAACATGTAAGTCTTGTATATCAGTTAGCTTGTTCGTCATTGTTGATTGGGTTACTGGTAGCGAAGACTCGCAGGCTTTCTTCACGGCGAGGTAGTACACACACTTGTCTTCAGCTTAGACAGCAGTTAAAAGTGGAGTTTCTCGTGTGATGTTGTAAGTCAGTTGTGTTTACAATACACGAGTATCTTACCATCAATGTAGGAGCAATTGGTTATGATGATCATACACTGTACACAGTGTTTTACTTGGATGTCGGCTTTGCAACGGGTTGCTGAGCAGTAGGTTGATGACTGGTTGCGAAAACTCTGAAGTTAACTTCTCGGCGGGGTAATCCACACACTAGTCCTTAGCCTAGACAGCAGTCGAAATTGGAGTCTCTTGTTTGGTATTGTAAATCTATTGTGTTTACAAAACACGAGTATCTTACTATCAATATAAGAACATCGATATAGGAACAATTGATTGTGATAGTCATACACTGTACACTTTGAGGGCAACACGGGTGTTTTACCTGAATGGCGGCTTGGTACCAGGTTGCCGAGTGGTAGGCTGAAAACTGGTTGCGAAAACTCAAGAGCTGTCTTCTCGGCGGGGTAGTACACACACTGGTCTACAGCTTTAAACAGCAGTTAAAATTGGAATTTCTTGTGTTATTGTTGTAAATCTATTGTGTTTACAAAACACGAGTATCTTACCATCAATATAAGAACAATTGATTGTGTTAAGCAAACACACTTTGAGGGCAACACGGGTGTTTTACCTGGATGGCGGCTTGGTAGCGGGGTAGTACACACCAGTCCTCAGCACAAACAGTAGTCAGAATTGGAATCTCTTGTGTGGTGTTTTAGATCTGTTGTGTTTACAATACACAGGTATACCATCAATATAGTAATAATAATGATGATTGTATACTGTACACATTAAGAACAGCACAGGTGTTTTTACCAGAATGGTTGCCGGCTTGGTAGCGAGCTGCTGGGCAGTGTTATGACAGCTGGTTGCAAAGCTCAAGCTTTCTTTTCGGCAGGGTAGTTAAAGTTAGAGTTGTCAAAATTGGTATCTCTTGAGTGGTTTTGCAATTTTGGTTCGTTTTCAGGACACAAGTCTCTTAGCATCAATACAATAACAATAAAAGATAAGTATGATGACCTTATACTGTACTACACTTTGGAGGCAACACTGGTGCTTTTTACCTGAATGTCAATTCGGTAGTAGGTTGCTGAGCAGTACGCTGAAATCTGGTTGCGAAAATTCAAAAACTATCCTTGTGGCGTGGTGGTTCACACACACTTGTCTGCGGCTTGCACAGCAGTCAAAAATTGTAATCTCCTGTGTGGTGTTGTAAGTCTGTTATGTTTACAATACACGATTACCTTACCATCAATATAAGAATGATTGGTTATGATGTACACTTTGAAGACAACACGGGTGCTTTTACCTGAATGTCGACTTGGTAGCAGGTTGCTGAGCAGCAGGCTGAGCAGTAGGCTGAGCAGTAGGCTGAAAACTGGTTACGCAACACACACAGTCTTTTACTGGGTAAATTGATTTACACACGTATCTACAGCAGAGCATAGACAGCAGTCAAAACTGTGATCTCTTGAGTGGTGCTGTAAATTATGTTTGTTTACAGTACAAGTCTCTCAGCATCAATACAATAACATATGGTTATGATGACAAATGTTTATGATGATCATACACTATGAACTTGAATTCCTTGAGTGATGTTGTAAAACTGTTTTTTGTTTACACAAGAGTCTTATCATCAATACAGTAGCAGGTGGTTAATATGATGATCATACACTGTATAGTTGGAGAACAACACTGGTGCTTTTACCTGAATGTAGACTTGGTAAGTTGGTAGCAGGTTGCTGAGCAGTAGGCTGACAACTGGTGGCGCAACACAAACTATCGAGATCGGGATCTCTTAGCATCAGTACAGTGACAGATGGTTAAGTGATGATCATACACAATAAAATCTGGAATTTCTTGAGTGGTGCTGTAAATCTGTTTTTGTTTACACAAAAGAGTCTTATCATCAATACAATACGCAGGTGATTAAAATGAAGATCAAACACTGTGCATTTGGGGAACAACACAGGTGCTTTTACCTGAATGTAAACTTGATAGTAGTTTGCTGAGCAGTAAGCTGATAACTGGTGGCGCAGCGCAAACTATCACTTGAGATCGGGATCACTTAGCATCAGTACAATAACAGATGAATGTTATGATCATGCACAATAAACGGAGATTTCTTGAGTGATATTGTAAACCTGTTTTGTTTACACAAGGGTCTTGGCATCAATACGGTAGCAGATGGTTAGTATGATGATAAACACTGTATATTTGGAGAACAGCACAGGTGCTTTTACCTGAATGTAAACTTGGTAGCAGGTTGCGGAGCAGCAGGTTGATAACTGGTTGCGCAACACAAACTATCAAAATTGGGATCTCTTAGCATCAATACAGTAACAGTTGGTTATGGTGATCGATCGTACACTATAAACTGGAATTTCTTGAGTGATGATGTAAATCTGTTTTGTTTACAGTACGCAAGTATCTTTATACCATCAGTGTAATAACAAAAGGGTGATATGACAATCATACACTGTGCACTTGTAAGTTGAAGAACAGCACAGGTGCTTTTCATGAACCTGAATGTTGGCTTGACAGCAAGATGTTGAACAGTAGGTAGCAGTCAAAAAGGAATTACGGGTGGTTTTACCTGAGTGTCAGCTCGGTGGCGGGTTGCAGATCAGCAGGCTGAAAAACTGTTTAACTGGTTGTAGAACTCACTTATCTTTTCGGCGGGGTAGTTCACACTCGTTGACTACAGCAGTCGAAACTGGAATCTCTTGAGTGGTGCTCAAAATCTGGTTTGTTTACAATAAAGTAACAATACACAAGAATCTTGACATCAAATATCAACAGCAGTTATTTATGGTGATCATACACTGTACACTTTGTAGACATGGAAAGTGAGTGAGGAATAACTATGCTACATGTAAACTACGGCTACGTCTGTTGGTTATGCAGATAAAGTGATGGGTGGCAGGATGCAGAAGCAGTTGTACATGTATAGCGTTAAAATACACAGAAAATTAGGTCCTTCCAGGTTAATTGCACATCAAAAAGACATGTATTAAAAAGTTGTTTAAAAGTTTAAAAACTATGCGTTAAAAGCGGCAAGTTCCAAATACTTTGTTAAATACTTCACTCATGCACTTGTTCCAGACAAGGAAAAACAGAGTTAAATAACGGCGTGTAGAGCAGGGTTATAATATGAAGTAGTATGTTATCAAAAACTTCGTGGTATCACGACCAACGCGATAAGTGGCTAGCAGCATGCAGTGGGATGCAAGCAAACAAAACATGCAAGCACGAGTAAAGTTTATGCAGCAAAAAATTAATATACAGCAGTAAAAACGTTCACAACAATTGTTAAAAGCCGCAATATATAAAAAAGGGTAGGGTTCAAGGAGGGAAGGGATGGGATTGCACTGTACACTTAGCGTATATTGGAGAACTTCGACAGGTCACAGATGAATTTTAAAGATGGCGCCTGGTATCGATCCAACACACACGCAGCGGGAATATGCAGTAGTCCCACCTCCACGGTGACGAATTCCACTCCTCGGGCGTCAACACAAAAATATGGCACAAAGTTCACCACAGAAACAGCAAATGCAGGCTTAAATGACTATGACTATTCTAGAGACTATTCACAAAATTGACACACTTTTTATAAATAAACGAGACTTGGTTAAAATAGTTCATAAAAACTAAAATCTTGCGAGAGATTGCTAGACACGTCTACACGCCAGCACGTCTTGGAAAAATCCATCATACCGCGATGTTACTTAGCTAATAAAGTACCGCCCATCCGGGCTTGCAACATGGCCGATTTAGATAAAACCACGTTGACTTTATAGCCTGATTATTCTTATATATTATGCGACTCATAGCCTCCTGATTACTCTAATATGTTATGCATTAGAGCGGACATATTACATGGTGTCATCAGATCGAACTCATTCGCCAAGATCAGAGTTATAATCGCTAATTTGGGTGTGTATGAGCTCTCGCGATTTCAGTGACTCCGAATTCGGCACACTCGACCACTCGACGCTCAGTCATTCACGCGATAAATTATAAATGCTAGTTGATCGAAACGACTATCAAGATCGTTGATCTGTTTGCATAGGCTAGTGTATGCGTCCAAGGGTATTGTATTTTAGGAACTATAAGCTTTGTAACTTGTACATGTGTATTAAGTGTTCAAAGATCGTTCAAAAGTTTGGATCAGGCAAAATTTGTGGAAAAAAATAAGATGTGTTTGCTAGTGTCACTTGCCATATAATGTTATATTAAAATGCAGCTTAGTGTCAGAAAGGTTTCTTAGGCTTCTTTCATGAAAGCTTTAATGGTGTACCTTCATTAAGACATTGATTTAGCTGAAATAAAGTGAATTTGTTTGCAAACTATCAAGCTTAAATATTTAAATTAAGCGTGCACCACCTGCAGTATTGGTAAAACACTATTCATGCTTTAAAATATGTAACATGAGTTGAAACTGTAGTACTGTAGGTAGCCATTCTCATGCTTGATGTAATGTAACAAGCATGTTTTAAGACTTCTTTTTTCAGGAAGTGTCGTGCAAACGTTTTCGTATTCAAGGTTTTACGTCCATTGAGAGCGTATAGAAAACAGTTGCACAAATATTTGATTTGATATTGCTGTGCTGTATACAATGTAAGACTGCGTACCATTGTGAGTACCATATCATATGTATCGGTGTATATATGTTATGTATCATGTATACGTATGAATTTAAACCATACATGTAAAAGCTGTGCACTTTTGTAATATTTGAAAACATATGCCAGCAGTTCGTGTAAATTTGAACAGGTAAAGCGCCCTAATATTGGAAGTTTATGCAATTTGGTGATTTTCAAGGCCTTAAATTTTAGTGTGTTGTATTTAATATTAGCAAGGTAACCAAATTTGTGGAACATGCCACCACCAGAAAATCAAGAGCAAGCGCAAGCTGCTCGTATTTCGTTACCATTGCTAAAAAATCTCAACATACAGGGTGATTTGAAAATAACTGAAAAAATTTCACCAACTTTGGACAAGCTATGAAATCTTGACTGGGTTAAAGAATAAACAGCAAGAGTACAGGGTTGCTACCTTTATCACAGCCATAGGGCTAGAAGCCCTTGATATTCATAATAACCTCCCATACCAGAATGAGGGGGATAGAAAAGACTTGGATAAAATACTAAAACTGTGGCAGGACTACTGTGTGGGAAAGACTAATCCAATATATGAGAGATACAAATTTAATAGCTCCACACAAGGAGATGACTCATTCGATGCATATCTTGTCAAATTACGAGCCCTAGCAGCGACATGTGAATATGGGGAGTTACTAAACGAACTCATTAGGGACTGTGATAGTATGCGGTATCAAAGACAACGCCCTAAGAAAACGCTTTTACAAGAGGCCGACCTCTCGTTAGACAAGTGTGTCACAATGTGTCAGGCCGCAGAGGCCACAAGTGACCAGATGAAAGTCATGAAAGGGTATCAACAAGAGCCACAAGCAGAAGTACATGCTACTTTTCACAATAAGCATAGGCAACGCGCTGCACCACGTGCCCCCGAAATTGACAACTGCAAATGGTGTGGGCGTAAACACGAATTGCAAAGAGCAAAGTGCCCTGCTTATGGCAAGACTTGTACTAGTTGTGGTAGGTTGAATCACTTCAAAGAAAAGTGCACCAATAATGAAAGACACAACTATAAAGGTCAAAAACCCCGTGAGGTCATACCACAGGAAAAAGAAGCATACTGCGCATGCTTTAGATAGTGCTTCAGATCAGAGTAGTGACAGTGACTCTGAATATGATTATGTTGAGGCCCTCAGTATAGATGAAGTTGATGTACATTTCGTCTCTCAGGATAGCTCAGACAAAATAATGGCCGCTTTTAAGGTCAAAGGGGGCACAGAAATCCAAGCCCAAGTGGATTGCGGGGCTACGTGTAATGTAATCCCAAAGAAATTCATCCCCAGGGGAGTAAAAATCAAGAAATGCAAATCAAAGCTCTCCATGTATAATAAGACGGTGGTACCCGTATTGGGAAAATGTCGGTTACCCATAACAAATGTAAAGAATGGACGCAAATATTTGCTTAGATTCTTAGTGGTCAAAGAATCTAGATTCATACCATTGATTGGTAAACTAAACGCTGAGCAAATGAAGCTCATCACTGTCCATTATGAGAACATTGCAACAGTTGGAATCTCTGGTACAAATCTAGATTCAAAACAAAATGTAAAAACAGCCTATGCAGACGTGTTCACCACCTGCAGTATTGGTAAAATGCCAGGTAAAATACATCTGGAAACAGATAGTGAGGTAACACCTGTAGTAACACCACCACGCAGGGTCCCTATTGTCAGTAAAACCCAAGCTCAAAGCCGAGCTAGACCGACTGACTGAACTACAGGTAATACAGAAAGTCACGGACCTAACGGGATGGGTCTCCGCACTAGTTTGCGTGGAGAAGCCAAACGGAAAAAGTCGCTTGTGCATAGACCCCAAACCACTTAACACAGCGTTAAAAAGCGCCTCACTACCCTATGCCAACCATAGAGGAAATATTACCAGAACTAAACGATGTCAAAATCTTCACAAAAGCGGATCTGAAGGAAGGGTTTCTACAATGTGAGCTAGACGACAGTCGTCAGTATTAACCACATTTCAGACTCCATGGGGTAGATATAAATGGAACCGCCTACCCTTTGGTGTCAGCCCAGCTCCAGAGGTATTCCAACAAACTTTAGACCAAAATCTTGAAGGCCTACAGGGTCTGTACAAGATCGCAGATGACATTCTAATCACAGGCAAAGGGGAGACACTAGAACAAGCTCAGAGAGATCATGACGCCAACCTTGAGTGTTTCCTAAATCGCTGTCGCGAACGCCACATAACTCTGAACTATGACAAACTTGAACTTAGATGCCAAGAGGTCAGCTTCATGGGTCATATCCTGACAAGCAACGGACTTAAGCCAGACCCCAAAAAGCTGACTGCCATAAATGAGATGCCAAAGCCACAAGATGTGCCCGGGTACAACGGTTCATAGGCATGGTGAAATATCTTGCCAAATTTGTACCGGACTTATCAAACATTAGCGCTCCCATTAGAGAACTTACCCACAAAGACACCCCTTAGAACTGGACTTCAGAGCATGACGCGGCCTTCGAGCAGATCAAACGACTTGTGACAGAAGCACCGGTTCTTAGTTACTTCGACCCGACAGTCGCTACAGAAGCACAAGGTGATGCTTCTGAAAAGGACTAGGCTTCGTTCTTCTGCAAAATGGACACCCAGTTTCTTATGCCAGTCGCGCGCTCACTGATGCTGAAACCAGATACTCACAGATAGAAAAAGAGCTCCTAGCACAGGTATTCGGACTGGAAAGAAATAACCAATATACATATGGACGCCACATCATACTCTGGACTGACCACAAGCCCCTTGTATCCATAACAAAGAAACCATTGACCGCTGCACCCAAACGCCTACAGAATCTTCTGCTGAGAATGAACAAGTATGACTTTGAAATCCGCTACATGCCAGGAAAAGAGCTCATACTGCAGACACCCTCTCGCGTGCATATTTGGAGAACACTGACCGTTCACAAACAGAGACTAATATTGAGAGTATTCATACCACTGACTATCTACACTTGACAGAGAGCACACGCAAGGAACTGCAAGATGCCACCGCACAGGATACAGAACTCTCGCATGTAATCAGATACATCCAGCACGGTTGGCCTGAGAAACCTCATGAATGCACTCCTGAAGCAAGACCGTATTTCAATATTCGTGATGAGCTGTCATATCACGACGAGATCATTGTCAAAGGATTACGCTGCTTCATTCCTACATCCATGAGACCCAAGATTCTCAACAAGCTCCACGCTGCACATACAGGGATTCAGAGCACCATAAGATACGCAAGAGAGACTGTATACTGGCCAGGGATGACTAGTGAACTCAAAGACATAGTCAGCAAATGCGAGACATGTAACACTTACCCCAAAATCAGCAGAAAGAACCTATGATAAGACATAAAATCCCAGAGTATCCATGGGAAGAAATTGCTTGTGATATATTCACCCTCAATGGACAAGACTATCTCTGCACCGTAGATTACTTCTCCGACTACTTTGAGATAGACAGATTGACAGGCAAGAAAGACGCAACAGCCATCATAAGACTCTTAAAGAAACATTTCGCAAGCCATGGTATTCGGCGCGATTCTTCAGTGACAATGGTCCTCCATTTAATTCCCAACAGTTTGCTGAGTTTGCTTCAGAATACGGTTTTTCACATTCTACCAGCTCACCGACATATGCCCAAAGTAATGGTAAAGCAGAAAACGCGGTGAAGATCGCTAAGCAGCTACTCAAGAAAGCGAAGAAGGACAATGGAGATATCTACTTAAGTCTACTAATTTGGAGGAATACTCCATCTGAAGGGCTAGAAAGCTCGCCCGCCCAGAGACTTTTTGGTCGCCGTACTAAAACAAACCTACCCACACGCAAAGAACTTTTGCAACCCAAAATAGTGGAGAATGTAGTAGACAAGAAAGCTAAGCAGAAAGCCAAGCAAGAACACTACTACAATAGAGGTAGCAAAAGAATTAGCACCTCTTAAAGCAGGTGATACAGTGAGAATCAGACCCACTACTGGAAATACTGAGTGGGAGAAAGCCAAAGTGCAATCACAAGTGAATATCAGGTCATACAAGGTCATCACAGAAGACAGTCGCAGATACCGCAGAAACGCAAGCATCTGAAAAAACGCAAGAATCATTCTGTAAAGCCCCAGAACCTGACTTCCCATTCAGCAACGCGCATGATTCGCTAGACGACGCGCAAGGTAACCCAGCTGAAACGCAAGCTAAACCTACAGTGAAAATGAAACAACCATCAGAACCACTGAGGCGTAGTAGCAGAACGCATAGAGCACCTAAGCATCTAGAGGAGTATGTGTGCAACTAAAAAGGAGAGACAAGGACATTATAGACAATTAAAAGCACACTTGTTAGTTTGTTAAACTTTGTTTATTGTTAACTGTTGAACAGTTTATTGTTGCTAAAAAAACAATTGGTCAAAAAAAAAAAAAATGACACAGGTCTAGAATTCACACTGGTTCATAATATCAAGTGCCATAATACCTTTTGTGTATTACACTCCTCCAGTATTATAATATTATGGTTTTGATACTGAGAACACAGGAGGATTCTCTTCTTTTCATTATGAAAGGAAAGGTGTAACGAGATGTTATAGTATATGGATTTATGTAATACCGCCCAGCCATATACACCGCGATGTTACTTAGCTAATAAAGTACCGCCCATCCGGGCTTGCAACATGGCCGATTTAGATAAAACCACGTTGACTTTATAGCCTGATTATTCTTATATATTATGCGACTCATAGCCTCCTGATTACTCTAATATGTTATGCATTAGAGCGGACATATTACAACTATGATGCCTATTCTGAGACTGTGAAATCCACGAACTGGGTGAGCCTGTTTTCAAATAAGAATTTGGATGAGAAATGGAACTTATTAAATTCAAAGTATGATGAATGGAGGGACAAGTTCATTCCAAGTAAGTTAGTTAAGTGTGGGCAGCGACATAAACCGCCTTGGTCGACATACAAATCTGTGAAACTTGCAAAGAAAAAGAAGCGAGTAGCGGAAGTTAAGGCCAAGAAATCTGGTTTGAATGTGCACCGTGAACACTTTAATACTGCAAAAGCCAACGTGGACAATACAATTAAGAAAGCCAAACTAGACTATGAATCCTTGCTTGTAAATCAGATTAAAACTGAACCCAAGAAGTTTTACAATTACGCCAGGCACTTTACCAGGTCTTCGGCTACTGTAGAGGTTTTGGAGCAGGAGGGAAGAAAAGTGACTGAGGACGGAGAGAAAGCAGAAATTCTTAATGACTTTTTTGCAAGTGTGTTAAAATGTGAGCCTGAAGGTCAAGTTTTGAATACTCCTCTACCTGAGAGGAAACACAGCTCTAATTTGTATGATATTCGTATTACACCTGAAATCGTTAGAGAGAAATTGAGTAAACTGCATTTGAATAAAGCATGTGGACCAGACGGTTTCCATGTTAATGTACTCAAGAATGTACTGGACTTGACGCTCCACTGTGTATGATTTTTAATTCATCGCTGATTTCCGGGCTGATCCCTCAAGATTGGAAAGACGCCAACATCACACCGCTTTTCAAAAAAGGTTCTCGTCTTAGCCCAAACAATTACCGTCCTGTTTCACTCACAAGTCAAGTGGTTAAGTTGCTGGAGCGTGTCATCTATGACCAGCTTATGGAGTTTATTCTCGACAATGATCTGATTTCTTGCCATCAACACGGATTTCAGAAGAGATGCTCCTGTGTCACCCAGCTTCTGGAGTGTATTTTTGACTGGACCACAGCCTATGATAATGAGAGAATGGTGTCGACGCAGTCTACTTAGACTTCGGAAAGCGTTCGACACAGTGCCACATGCCCGCCCTTCTGTACAAATTAAATCATCTTGGTGTTCGGGGGCATCTGCTGTCTTGGATAAAAGGATTTCTCACCGTTGGTGAAAAAAAATGGGTTAACAATAGACTATTTTTTACCCAGGATGACAGAAAAAAGATGAGAATTGTAAAAAAAATTGTGAAAAATTGTGAATTATACATAAAAAATTTGTGATTTTTTGTTGGTACCTCCTATTATCTTTTTTTTTTTTTTTTTTTGCTCTTCACTTTTTCAAACCATGCAAAAAATTTTGGGTCAACAAATCACAACTTCCGTCGGGAAAAATATTTCCGTCGGTACATTTACAAGTTGTGCCCCCACCCGGTTCCAAAATCCTGGCTATGCCACTGATCCGCCACTGATCCACGCCGCATCTGAAAACACATCAATTTGGCCAATACCAGCATGGTATTAAATTCACTTGTATCAACAAAATGGTGAAGATTTGTGCACTTTTACCATATTTTGGTCCAAAACAAGGTGGCTAAAAGGAACATGCACAGGAATATTTGGCGGGCCACAAATTTTTTGGGCCCTGGTCCAATGGTAAATCCGGCTCTGTCCAAGGGGAAATGTTCCCGTGCTGACTCACTCCTAAAAATGAAATGCGCGGCACACTACTAATGCCAATTTTCTAAAAAAAATACCTATACCAAAAGTCTAAATTGTCTGCCAAATGAACGCATAAAAAGTATTTTAAACTTTTCCCAAATTTCGAAAAATTGGGTTATTTTTCACCACAGATATTGGAATTTCAATATATGTGTTTCCACAAAGTGATGCTTGTTTTATACCATAAACTTATTGTTATGTAATTGTCTTAATTTTTTTGAAAAATCTATAAAAAAAATAATGATAATATGACAAATCCCAAAAATTGAGGATGTTGGCAACATTTGCGCTGTCATCAATATCCAATCCAAATGTAGACATAAGTTCAGTAGCCTGGCTGCCTGGGCTACAGGAAACAACACATGGATATCGGGATGTGGGGTTGAGCCTCATTACCTGTCCCGTGATGCTATACATTGTGTCAGTGTCACCACGTAGCCTAACCAGTAAATTGCGTTGTATAAATATTTGGAGGGAAACATTCTTGTTACATGTATTTGTCAATATGTTTGGCATTGAGGTACTTTTTAGGCCAGATAAAAAAAACTGAAATGGGAGAATCCCACTGAAATTTCCCTGAATACGTATGAGCCAATAGGGCAGGCCTAGACATATTTTTAATAAATAAAACAAAATTTTTCAAAATCGATTTCTTAATTGAACATTGTTTAAATTGTGGGATAGGGAATTCATAACAATCATCCCGGTGTGGGATTTTAGAGGGTCGCCGTCGGGCAAGTTTAGAACTGTCAAGGTTTCAGTCAGGAGTAGTTCTTACTTCTTCAGGACAAAGTACCTGAAATTGATAGACTATTGATCGAGACATGTAGGGTATGCCGCTTCTTATGGTTTCTGAAAAGAGCCGCTCTGAAGACGGCCCTTGTCAAGAGAGAACAAGCAGATCTTGCTAAATTTGAAGGTTTGGTGGCTATATTGTTTAGGGGTGGTGCAATAATTATGTGTACCCCGGGGTGAATTCTCAAAATGGTCTGCCAAAATCTCTTGCCCCCCCCCTCTGGCCGTGCCAAAAATCTTTGCCCCCCCCTTCGACGTGCCAAAAACCTTTGCCCCCCTTTGATGTGCCAAAAATCTTTACCCCCCCTTACACATGCAAGATTTTGGGGAACCCAATTTAAAACCTTAAATTGTCTTATCATATAGTGCGAAAGAGCAGCGAGCAGGAAATTTTGCATATTTGAACGTGTTCCTAACGGTTTCCGAAACCTTTTACGGGCGTAATATAGGAATGCTGCCCAAAAAATCTGTGCCAAAAATTGCTTGCCCCCCCTTTCGACCTGCCAAAAATCGCTTGCCCCCCCCTTTTGACCTGCCAAAAAATGCTTGCCCCCCCCCCCCCCTTTTGGCCTGCCAAAAAATCTTTGCCCCCCCATATAATTCACCCCGGGGTACACATAATTATTGCACCACCCTTATCTGTTTATAGCTCTATATTGTTTAGGAAATGTCCTGATACGGTGATGCATGATAGGCCCTATCAGTTTGGCGATGATGATTGCGTTATATATTCATCTTGTTATTTGCCAATATGTTTGGCATTGAGGTTCTTTTAGGCCAGACCAAAAAAAAAAAAAAAAAAAAAAAAACTTGAGGAGTGGGAGATTCCCACTGAAATTTCCCTGAATACGTGAATTTGAGCCATTGATTATAAAAAGCAATGCATTTAATACAAGACTGAAACAAATACTGATCTCTGTCAGAATAGGCCTAAAAATACAATTTTATTTAAAATTTCCTTTGGAAATTCATTGTTTATCCGTTTATAGCTCTAAGAATTAAACATCATTGTTTGTAGTGCTAATTAATATCCCTATAATAGGCCTAGCCCGGAAGGGTCATTCAATGATCTTGAATTAGGCCTACTAGCTATTGCTTAAGAAATGAAATCTCATAACGTTTTCAAAGTTTCCCTTATTTCCTACCTAAGTATTCAACTTTGTTTAAAATAACATGGACATATTTATTATTCGGAATAAACACGTACAGGCCCAGTCACAAGGTCATGATAAGAAAAGTTAGTTCGATTTGTTTTGACGTAGACTAAAAAATCACCTGCAAATCAAGTTCTTTGTACTTCGGTCACGGGTACTTTAATCTGGGACTTTACCAGGGTAATTCCCCACTTGCTGAAAATGCAAATTATCGTGCCAGGGATCTACTATAGCTTTCCGTAGCTCGTTGTATCGTATTATGATCGAATTGCCCAAGCCTAAAATTGACAACAAATAAATTATATTCCAAGAAAATCCTGATAATTTGAATATTTATTAGGTTAAGTCATATTTTATTAAATCAAAATTACTGTCACGTACTCACGTTTTATTCAAATTTTGATTATTATGCTTTAAATATAAAATAATAACTTCATTTTCATCATATTGAAGTAAGATTTGTAAATATTGTCATGATAAATTTCAAAAGTATAGTCTCCCAAAAAGTATCTTGATATGACGTCACGTATTTATTATTCATATTTAGCAATCTTGCGTATTGTGTATAATGTCTATCCAGGTACAATAAATTTGCCGGGAAACTCATGATTGGAAGAATTCCGCCTCTGCAGATTTACTGACTAAAATGACTGAAATTAGCGAAGAAGACTTGATCTCTGAATTTGAGGTGTTTGATATTGATCTCACTAATGCTGAAGTAATAGACAAATGTAAGTATCTATGTGATGTCATCTGTCCAACACAAAAAAAGTATCATCATCCAGTTTTTGTAGTCCGAATAATCAGACCCAGAAAATTCCTGTTCCCCGTATTGCGCTGACAGAACGCAAAGTGTATTTGTATTCAAAGGGCGACTATGATGCCTATTCTGAGACTGTGAAATCCACGAACTGGGTGAGCCTGTTTTCAAATAAGAATTTGGATGAGAAATGGAACTTATTAAATTCAAAGTATGATGAATGGAGGGACAAGTTCATTCCAAGTAAGTTAGTTAAGTGTGGGCAGCGACATAAACCGCCTTGGTCGACATACAAATCTGTGAAACTTGCAAAGAAAAAGAAGCGAGTAGCGGAAGTTAAGGCCAAGAAATCTGGTTTGAATGTGCACCGTGAACACTTTAATACTGCAAAAGCCAACGTGGACAATACAATTAAGAAAGCCAAACTAGACTATGAATCCTTGCTTGTAAATCAGATTAAAACTGAACCCAAGAAGTTTTACAATTACGCCAGGCACTTTACCAGGTCTTCGGCTACTGTAGAGGTTTTGGAGCAGGAGGGAAGAAAAGTGACTGAGGACGGAGAGAAAGCAGAAATTCTTAATGACTTTTTTGCAAGTGTGTTAAAATGTGAGCCTGAAGGTCAAGTTTTGAATACTCCTCTACCTGAGAGGAAACACAGCTCTAATTTGTATGATATTCAGTATTACACCTGAAATCGTTAGAGAGAAATTGAGTAAACTGCATTTGAATAAAGCATGTGGACCAGACGGTTTCCATGTTAATGTACTCAAGAATGTACTGGACTTGACGTTCCACTGTGTATGATTTTTAATTCATCGCTGATTTCGGCTGATCCTCAAGATTGGAAAGACGCCAACATCACACCGGTTTACAAAAAAGGTTCTCGTCTTAGCCCAAACAATTACCGTCCTGTTTCACTCACAAGTCAAGTGGTTAAGTTGCTGGAGCGTGTCATCTATGACCAGCTTATGGAGTTTATTCTCGACAATGATCTGATTTCTTGCCATCAACACGGATTTCAGAAGAGATGCTCCTGTGTCACCCAGCTTCTGGAGTGTATTTTTGACTGGACCACAGCCTATGATAATGAGAATGGTGTCGACGCAGTCTACTTAGACTTCGGAAAGCGTTCGACACAGTGCCACATGCCCGCCTTCTGTACAAATTAAATCATCTTGGTGTTCGGGGGCATCTGCTGTCTTGGATAAAAGGATTTCTCACCGGTAGAAGACAAAGGGTGATCTTGAGAAATGGAGCCTCCAGTTGGAAAAAAAGTTACCAGCGGGTCCCTCAGGGATCGATACTGGGTCCGGTGTTGTTTCTCCTCTTCGTGAATGACATCCCGACATGATTTCAGCCTCCGTCGCTAAAATGTTTGCCGACGACACCAAAGTTTACAACCTGATAGACACTAAAGCCGATTGTGACGACTTGCAACGTGACCTCAACGCCCTTTCTGCGTGGTCCAAGATGTGGTTATTGGACTTCAAAGCCGATAAGTGTGTAGTTCTCCGCATCAAGGCAGCCCTTCATTACCAGTATTCACTAAATGGTGTCTACCTGCAGGAAGTGAGCAACCAGAAAGATTTGGGGATCACAGTTAGCAACACCCTCACCTCTACTATGCATGTTCAAGATATTATTAAAAAGGCCCACGGAAGATAGCGATGTTTGGCGCTGTTTCACTGGATTGGATGAAAATAAAGTCTCTATTCTCTACCAGTCCTTAGTGCGTCCAGCATTGGAATATGCATCAACAGCGTGGAGTCCTCAATATAAGAAAGATATTGAAGCAATAGAGAAAGTGCAGTCCAAATGTTTACGCCTTTGCAAGAGTGATATCCAAATGGAATCTTTGGAGAACAGAAGACTCAAGACAGATTTGATAGACACTTATAAATTCCTTCATGGGTATTATAAGACGGATGCTGACAAGTTCTTCTCCCTCCCCCACAAAAGTCTCAGAGGCCATTCCATGAAATTATTCCAAAGGCGTTCCAGAACACAACTTGCAAACCACTTCTACTCAAACAGGGTGGTAAAGCATTGGAACCAATTACCAGAGCAAGTAGTGACTGCACCCACTGTGGCATCTTTTAAGAAGAATTTGAGAGTCCTGCCGATAGGAATGAAGGACTAATCTACCAAGTATACCAAGTAAGTATACCAAGTAAGTAAAATATTAATTTCTGACATGATCGTGTACTGGGTCTGAACTAGACTCGATGAGTCTCATGGACGCCGTTCCTATGTCCATCAGACTCGTATTTCCCATTTGGATGTCAATGGGAAATACACACTTAACGATTTGCGCCGGTTAGAAACTTGAAAAAAAATCTTTAAAATTTTATCAATGTATATAAAAGTGGTACCAACCTTATTGTGTTTGCTAATTTAAGACTCGGTTGAAACAAAATTAAGGATCGAATGCATTTTAGTGTCCAAAAGGCAAAATTATCGTCAAAGTTCTGTCGAAATCGGCACCCTTTGCGAAGGGTTCATAATTGAATCGAACGAAAATATCCGATCTTTGCGATCAAAAACACAAAATTACAACTTTAAACATACTATTGGCAAAAGACATTATTACCAAACAATACAGAATAGAAAATTTGACATCATTTTCTCAAAATATTGAAAAATTTGCTCACTAGACATCGAAAAAGCACGCAATCCAATTCCCGCTCAAACGCGTGGGAAACTGAAAGTGCGATAATCGTGACTAGTCTGAACTGTTTCCATATGAAATCTTGATGGCAAATTGGACAATAGAAGCACATGGTTCTACTTGACAGCTTTTTAATCCCTATTCATGTTACGTGAATCACGCTATTGTGGACCATCCTTCTGATACTTGAGTGTTTGGACAAGCGGAACGGTTTTTTGTCTACCTCTCTGTTTGTAAACAAACCAGGAGGTCGAAATCGTCCTCCTCGCCGAATACGAAAGTCAGCGTAATAGTACGGCACGTACAGTTTTTGGTCCAACACATGAATATCAATATTAAGGTATGCCAGGTGAATTCAAATTTGCCATCAAACTGCATCATTTTATATATCAAATTAAAGCCCTTGAGTAAAGAAAGCCAAAACTGAAAACCTTTTTTTCATAGCACTTTCCGTAGCAAAGTTACATCTTGTCAAAGATTGACTTTCATCAAAAAGATTCAGCAAGCAAAATTCCCCCAAAAAGCGTTTCGGTGGTGTTTCTAGATCTTATACACATGTCACTTGTATGACCCACCCTAGGACCCCCGGGGATGTGCGTCATGGTTGGGTCATTTACCAACCAATTGGTGATGCAGGGTACGGTCATTTACTCAATATGTGCGTCACAACATACCCCGAGGGGTGCGTCAGTGTCAGTCACTTTACCTAGGTGCGTCAATGGTTAGGTGCATCAGTGTCAGTCAAAATACCTAAATGGTGAGTCAAATTTGCGTCATGAGGACAGTCATAATCCTTAACATGTGCGTCACAATTTTGACGAGGGGCTCAGTCATTGTCGGCAAATGTCTGTCATTGTTTAGACGCACATGTGGGTCATGGTATAGTTAAACCGACGCGCCTAAAGTTGTAAGTGACTCACCACTCCCGGGGTCATGGGGTGGGTCATACAAGTGACATGTGTATTAGTCTCAGCAGCTTTTTTAATGGAACTGCTATCAAAATCCCTCTAAAATTCGATGAGCGAGTGACTTATCACCATAAAAAATCATATATTTGGGTTAAGTGAAGTATAGACAACATATTTATGTAGGTTTCCTTCTTAGGCCAGTTCTTTTATATTTCTATGTAAATTATGTATTGTGTTGTAGACGAATTTGGCTGACTAGCAAATGTGTTAATTAAGGTTTGCCTTATATTTCATATCATGACAATCATTAATGTCCAACATACATGACATATACATGATATTGATAAACTGAAAAGTCAAAGATGGGGTCGTATAAAATCAAGACGTATTAAAGGCCCGGGGGGTCACTCCCATTGTGGCCTGTACACCATCCGCGATAATCAACTTTTGAAAAGCACCCTAAACACGGATTTAACCCTTGGCTAAAACAATACCCTAAACAGGTGTTTTCACACTCTAAACAGGGATTTTATTCCTTGCATCAAATTTCATACCCTAAATTTCATTTCCTCGTATATTAGCAATTGCAATTTTGCTACCCTTTTTCCAATATTTCATGTTTTTGACACCCTAAACGCATTACGCGCGTATCGTGCTTACACACGAAAAACTACCCTTTTTACGCGTTTTCATTATCGCGGATGGTGTACAGGCCACAATGGGAGTGACCCCCCCCCCCGGGATTAAAGGTATGTTACAGATTAATTTAATTGATGATGACCTTTCGAATGCACCTACCCAAGATTTTAAAGTTGCAGTATAAATTCCTATTGTATTGATGTGGTTTATAATGCTTCTCAAGATCATTGAGATTCTTCAGAAAGCATGGAAAGCCTGAAAGCTACAATAATAATAATGTGCGCTGGCCGCTCTGCGGAAAGATTAAAATTTGTTCATCCTATAACCTAGAACTTGATCAGTTCCCTCGGATCACGATATCCATACAACTACAAGAGAGGCGCATAACTTAAGGCCCACATCGAGGCGCGTTAACGCCGAGACGTGAAGAGGCACGTAATGGACTTTGCGAAGGCGTTCGACACTGTACCCCACCATCGTCTTCTACTTAAATTACAGCATCATGGTATAACCGGTAACACAAATAGATGGATCTCAACTTTTCTTCAGAACAGACAGCAACGAGTCGTAGTGGGGGGAGAACATTCACAATGGGTTACGGTTCAATCAGGAGTTCCACAGGGTACAGTGCTCGGATCACTTTTATTTTTAGTTTACATCAACGACCTACCAGACAATATCATTTCGACTGTGCGTTTATTTGCGGACGACTGTGTTTTGTACTCCAATATAACATCGACCAAGGACGCCACCAGAATACAGGAGTCAGGACGACTTAAACAAATAATCTGAATGGGAAAGGAAATGGCAAATGCGATTCAACCCGCAGAAATGCTTTGTCCTCAGAGTTTCTAATTCAAAAACACCCATTGTCTCCAGTTATAGTCTAGGGGGTACAATCCTGCAAGAAACATCATCTCATTCCTACCTCGGCGTTGAAATCTCAAACGACCTTAAATGGAACTTACACATAGCTAAAATCACCTCATCCGCAAATAAAATAAAACCTTCACTCATGCACCAAAAGTACAAAAGCAGCCGCTTATCTCACACTGGTTAGACCGACGGTTGAGTATTGCTCAAGCGTATGGGACCCATACACCAAAGAACACATACATGAGATAGGCAAAATACATAGGAGGGCTGCTCGCATGGTGACGGGTGATTATGACAGAACTGCTAGTGCTTCAGGACTCATACGGGAACTCAGCTGGGAAATGCTATCGACCAGAAGAAAGATTTCACGGGTCAATACACTTCACAAAGCCTTAGGGGGGTCACCTGGCCCTTCCGGTGTCAGACTACCTGCGCCCAGCTAATCGCCAGACTAGGAGATCGTCCAGCAGCTCATACATTCAAATATCAGCTCGAACAGAAGCTTTCAAAAACTCATTTGTGCCGCGCGGCGCGCACAATAAAGGACTGGAATAATCTGCCATCCACCATCCAGACCATCGAAGACAACAAGCACTTCAAAGAAAACATTACAGTCTTCTTCAACGAAGAAGACACTCAAACCAGAGACTAAGGCGCCTACTTGCGCACTCACACCCTTTTCGCCTGGTTCCATTCACGGGACGTTGAAAAGTACTCTGAAGAAGAAGAAGACTTAACGCGCCGAGACGTGAAGAGGCGTGTAGGGCTGGCATCGAGGCATCAGAGAAGGTAGATTGTAGGTATGCGGCCGTATGCCAGGTGAATTCAAATTTGCCATCAAACTGCATCATTTTATATATCAAATTAAAAGCCCTTGAGTAAAGAAAGCCAAAACTGAAAACCTTTTTGTCATAGCACTTTCCGTGGCAAAGTTACATCTTTTCAAAGATCGACTTTCATCAAAAAGATTCTGCTAGCAAAATTCCCCAAAACAGCATTACGGGGGTGTTTCTAGATCTTAGTCTCATGATGATAGCAGCTTGTGTTAATGGAACTGCTATCCAAATCCCTCTAAAATTCTATGTGTGAGTATCTTATCACCATAAAAAATCATATATTTGGGTCAAGTGAAGTACATAGAAAACATATTTATGTACGTTTCCTTGACCGACCTGTCTTGAAAAAAATTGAAATTTCTATGTACCGTATGTATCGTGTTTGGTCCCCGGTCCAGGCGAATTTCGCTGACTAGCAAATGTGTTTTAACTAAGGTTTGCCTGGCATACCTAATTTATGGGTAGTGGCAGAGGCTCTTTACTAGAGCTACCTATAACCATGATAACCCAGAAAACTAGTTAACCTACTATAATAACTTTCATACCTACAATGTATCATTGTATGTGACTTATTTGTAATATTAAATATACAGTTCTGATACCTTATGTTTACATCAATGACAGAAGTACTCCCATAATTGACAACTCAAATACAAAGGATATCAGTTATGCAATCAAGTTTACAACACATCAGTCTTACAATGAGCAGAAAGTCACTGAGTCACGCCATTCAAGTACCAATATTGATTACTTCAAGTGGCCTTCTGGAGTTACCAGATATGACCCTGTGTGATTTCCATGTTATTTTGCAATAACAAAACCATGTTTTCCTTGATTTTGGTATGAAATTGAGCAAATAGAATGCATTGTCATGTCAATTTGGAGTTATTACTAAAACTGATATAAGGTAAGTTTTATCTGTTTGGAATCTGTATTGACTATTCTGAAGGAATTACTGCAATGTAAACAAACCAACTCATGGCCCATATGGACATCAAGTGTACTGGTTTTCAGTACCCTGTTTTCCATGGGTGACTGTAGGAACCCATGGATTCGAATTCGATCCATGCAGCTCTATTGGGTAGCTGTGTTAACATGCCTATACTGAAATCCTGTCGAGATCGACCAGTAATGATTTCACATCAATGTTTGTAATTTGTACATTACAGTGAAAGAGTTATGCTTGGTGTTCCGCCTCGACTGTACAGACCTGGCATCAGAATGGGTGGCATTCTCACATACCAATGACAACTTGAATCTTACCTTGGACACATTAGATAGGCTGGAAAGAGATGTAAGTTATATGTGTACAAACCTGGGGGGGATGAGTTATGCTAGGTGTTCCGTGTTGACTGTACAGACCTGGCATCAGAATGGGTGGCATTATCACATACCAATGACAACTTGAATCTTACCTTGGACACATTAGATAGACTGGAAAGAGATGTAAGTTATATGTGTACAGACCTGGGGGGAGTTATGCTTGGTGTTCTGTCTTGACTGTACAGACCTGGCATCAGAATGGGTGGCATTCTCACATACCAATGACAACTTGAATCTTACCTTGGACACATTAGATAGGCTGGAAAGAGATGTAAGTTATATGTCTACAAACCGGGGGGGTTGGGGGATGAGTTATGCTAGGTGTTCCGTGTTGACTGTACAGACCTGGCATCAGAATGGGTGGCATTATCACATACCAATGACAACTTGAATCTTACCTTGGACACATTAGATAGACTGGAAAGAGATGTAAGTTATATGTGTACAGACCTGGGGGGGGTGAGTTGTGCTTGGTGTTCTGTCTTGACTGTACAGACCTGGCATCAGAATGGGTGGCATTATCACATACCAATGACAACTTGAATCTTACCTTGGACACATTAGATAGGCTGGAAAGAGATGTAAGTTATATGTGTACAGACCCTTGGGGGGGGGGTGAGTTATGTTTGGTGTTCCGTCTGATGCGATTAAATAAAATGTTCACTTCATTTTATTTACAGAGACTGAGCAAAAAGAAGACAATTGCCAAGACGCCAATCAGCAGTAAACCACAGAGCCGTTTTGGGAGTGGAATCAGTAATAGAACTAGGTATGTGTTGGGGAACAAAGCATGGGAGTGATGATGCATTTTCGTCATAGAAGTGATGATGTAACATAATTAGCTACCATAGCAATTGGTTCAAACAATTTTTGAATATATACCTCATTGCACTAGTACGTTCAAGCAGTACCTCTGCATTCTACCATAGATCATAATTTAAAGAAATGAACTTGACACGACATATTGCTTTTGTATTTTCAGTTTGGGTTCAGAAGCTGATGATGACTTATTGAGCTCTTATGGCACACCTGCAAGAAAAGTGAGTACAACTTGGAGACAAAACTTTTGAAATACTGTTGAATTCTGCCCCCACAGAATGAAAACCAGAGGACTTGATTGCCATCTTGATACACACATGGGTAGACATGATCACATTTTGAACATGTGAGGGCGGGCTTCATTAAGCTTAGTTGTGCACCAAGATCCTGTCTTAACTGTGTAATCCAATAGGAAAATGAACAAAATTTGGATTTTGACCCTCAAAACTCCAACCTAGCATGATTTTTAAAAAACTGCATTTGAATAATATTTGATACTATCAAGTAATGAAAGCCACATTTCATGAAACAGTTGCGAAAGTTTTGTAAAATGGCCCTTCGTGCTCAAAAATTCAGCCATAAAATACATACACACATGTTATGACATAGGAAGCCATTGATAATGCTGGGACACACAATTTGGCCCATTTTCGGACATTCAGGCAAGCATACTTTTCCTCATAACATTGCCAATTATAGGCCTACATACATGATTGACCCCTCATTTTTTAAGTTAAATGATTCTCTTTTTAATGAAAGCAATTTTAGATGAATTTATTAAATTTCAAAATTTTATGAACATGCCTAACATGGGACAACAATTGGGGGTATTCATATTTCGCTCGCAATGCACCCAAAAATAAATGGTGCATGTGCGCGATACTAGTCACACTTCATGGCGTGACGCACTGACTGACGACAGTGCGATTATCAAGCAGAATTTTTTTTTTGTTTCCGCGTTTCGTCGGCAAGGACCCGATTAATCTTATCGCGCTGTTGCATGTGGCGATATAGGGTGTCATGTGACCACTATAAATGCTTTGCAGTATGAAATGGCTTAATCTATGTGTTAAAACAATTTTGCAAAGAATTATGTCACATCTGTTGAAGAATTGTATCAATTTTTGGCCTGTTTTAGGGTATTTTAGCCCAATTTGCCACAGTTTTTCAGGATTTTCCACAACTTTCAGAATATTTCACAAGCTTTGAATCACACCCCTTAAATAAAATTTTTTACTTTTTATAAGTTGTGGATATTTCAAGACATTAGTGAACAATAATCTGCCAACTTTTTAGTACATGCTAGCAAATCTATAGTTTGTTTGGCTTATAATTGGCAAAAAAGACTCATAAATAGTGTGTATTGATATAGAATGGTGTGCACGCTAACGCTAGTTGCGCGGTGCTTAAATGCATGACTAGCGATATCTTGGAAAATTGATTTTACTCAAAATTATGGCTAATTTTACTTCATTTCATGGTTTAATTGCATTTTATATGTACAATTTGCTTGTTAAACATACATTGAACTTGTCTTCTTTTTTAGGGAACCCAAAAGAGACCCCATACTACTCCGGAGAAT
The DNA here is from genome assembly GCF_039555335.1 of Amphiura filiformis. Lineage (NCBI taxonomy): Eukaryota > Metazoa > Echinodermata > Ophiuroidea > Amphilepidida > Amphiuridae > Amphiura > Amphiura filiformis. The sequence goes on along the minus strand of NC_092645.1, from coordinate 63,510,280 downwards.
GTGTCTAATAAGAGAGGGATTCTGCCTAAAAATGTGACAGCAGCATTCTCACCCGGTAGCCTAGGATCACCAGCGTAAGTCTCTTATTCATATACCATCCAATTCATTGGCGGATCCAGGAATTTTGGAAAGGGGCTGACACCTTCACGGTCATGGTATTAGGTTTGCATGATGCAGGGGATGTAGGAGGGATCAACATAGAGGAGCAAAACAAAGAGGTTTTATTCTTTTCCAATATTGTCCAACAAATTTGTTTTAAAAAAAAGGAGGCAGGAAATGGGGAAGCACAGGCCCAGTGTGCCCGTACCTGGATCTGCCACTGATTCCATATGTGACAGCAGCATTCTCACCCAGAAGCCTAGGATCACCAGCGAAAGTTTTTTATTTGTACTAGACTAGACTTGCCCATCATGCATACTCTAGCTGTTATATTTATACATACAACACTGATTTGTATTAATTTGTGCACAGTTGATAGATTTTCCACATCTGATCTTTTCAGCGGCCATACTTCCTCTGTTTGCTAACTGCCCAAGTGGACTGCTGAATTGAATTAAAGATATGTATTTTGTTCCCCAAAACAGCAAAAAATTAGGTCTTTGAGAAAAAAATGTAAATCTTCAACATAAAAGGTCAAAATTTTCAATTGATCATCGGCTTTTCATCCCAGCTACATACACTTTCAGTATTACTCCGAGGACTGTTAAATATCAAAAATTATTAAATTTTAATAATTTGTCATAAAATTTGTATTATATCGTGAAAAAAAATCAAAATTATTTGATATCAGAAGGACATTCCTTGTATTCAGAATTCAATTCGATATGTCTGATGTGCTCTCATGTCCCACAAAAAATATTGTTGAAATGTTCCTACCAGAGCCCTTAAGGACAAAGTTCCCAGGAATCTGTCCCAGCTTAAGCTAACATCAATATATATTTCTTTTTACAGAGCTACACCATCACAGAAGTACAGCAGTAGATCCAATGCCAAGGAGATCGTAGCCCGGTATGGCGCTGTCGGAAACGTAGTGTGGACAGGAGCTGAGAACGCTGCATCATGTCAGATAGATACGCTTAATCCTCAAAGCACGCTGAAAAACAACTACAAGTATATGTTCCAAAAACTCACAGAGAAAGCTCTTGGTAAGACTTAGTCATGCAGTTGTTCCTTATTGCAATGGGTTAAATTTCCAGTTGAAATCCATCACTCCCTATGGAAGACATGACATTAATCTTCCACAAAGGGGGTGTAGATGTCAAATGAAGTCACCCATTCATGTAACTCCATTTGTATTGTAATTCACATTCCCAGTGTGGGAGATTAAGGTCATGTCTTCCCAATTTGAGATTGCGTCTGAACCGTATGTATTGAAAAGTAAATTTTTTAAAAGTACAGAATATGGTAGAACATTCTTTGTTTAACCCCATGGGGGCTACTCGGCCTTTATGAAGTTTTCTGATTGGTTAAAAAGAGAGGTATATGAATAGCCAGTATTATGGAAAGAATAGCCAGTAGGGCTAAAGGGGGAAGCTTAAAATTGATAGCTCTATTTTGATTGGTTTCTCAGATGATTATATCATGTAATTAACCAATCAAGTGCTCTGTAAGGAAGGCAGTAGTGCCCATGGAGTTAAGTTTAAAATTGAACTGGGGATGATCAAACCAATTAGTCTTACATTGTCTAGTAAAGCTGTGGACCATATGCATGTAGTTCCATCAAGTAACTCTATGATTTCTCTTGCATACATTAACTAAGCATGTCATCGGTCACAACACATACTGGTGTATGTGAAGGACAAACCACATCCATGTTGAGTCACCTGGACATTTTTTGAACCTAAGACCAGGTCAAGATCTTAGATAGAGACCACAAGTCAAGTGGTTTGAACAAGGCATCAAGGGGGCAGTGCAAATCAAAGTTAACCAGCTCTCTCAACAAAGCAGGAATGTAAATCTTCTGGAAATTACTGGAATTCTGGAAATTTGCTCCCCTCCCCCCAAAAAATCCAGAAATGTAAAAAAAAAGGGTTTTTTTTAATTTCTGGAGTTGGATGATGATAATTAGTCATAAATAGAGCCAAAAACCTTTTTAGGAGGGAGTGATACCCTGCATCCTATTCACTTGGCAAACCCCCCTAAATGTTCAATACCTCATTCAACCCCTTGGTCACCTGTCCAAGGACCAGATTGATTTTCACAAAATGGATATGTTGCCCAATGCCCATTTACATCCCTGAACAAAGACAGGGGCAGGTATAAATTCACAGGAGTCTGTGGTCAAGTCTAAGGTCAAAAAGGTCACAACCTGATGATATACACCATGGTCTCAATCTCGCTGATGAAAGATGGAAAGCCATTTGAAAATTCCAAAGTAGGAATAATTTATTGTGTGGGATCAAAAGTTTTAAACTGTTTAATAAGCCCAATCGCCATTCTAACTTCCGGTTTTTGAGAGCAGTTTTGGGACACTTTGACCTCTGACATATCGGGAAAATTTACGTAATTATTATTAATTTTCTTATTATTGTCACAATTTTGATCATTAAAAATACCAAATAATTAATTTATAAAACACTAATATTTTTTTTATTTTTTTTAAATATTGTAAAACATTTTAGATTATATTTTGTACACAGAAAAACCAATATTTCTGAATTTTCTGAAAGGTCAAAGGACAAAGTGTCCTAAAACTGCAAAAAACTGTCCTACAATGCATTGCAAACTTCCAATGACGATTGGGCTTATTGCATTTGTTTACAGTTCTCAATGATATGATAGAGGACATGACAGAAGTTCTTCAGGAAAAGTACAACATAGAGAGTATATCTCACGTGGCATTCCCTGTGCAGGTTAGTAGATTATCCAATTGAAATACACACTCCCCCTGTGGATTCCACTGGAAGATTTAGCTATAGACTTCCACAGCTGGAGTATGGACTTCAAATAGAATTGACAATTGGGTAACTTCCGTGGGAAATATTCACTTCAGTTGTGGACGATATAGGTAAAGCTATGTACAGGAAGAGTATGGGTTTCAAAATAATTTACTGGTTGTCCTAAAACTATAGACTTGAACTTGGTATATAAGTTATACATAGTCATCCCTGTAATATTGAGCAAAATATTGACCTATAATTTCCCACATTATTTTCTGGAATTTCCCACATTATATTTATTAAGCCATAGCGATATCATGTGGGGAATGTTTGTACTTATTTTGGTATCACTGGATAGAGGATACCTACAGCTATTCGTTGGTATCAAATATAACAGTATAGGACATTTAATATAGAAAATTTGGGGTTTCCAGCAATACAATACTATAGATCAACTGATTTGTACAGCTAAGTAGGCCTATACGATTCATCTATTTGTCAAATTTATTATTCGCACTTAGGCGCGATTGGTCCTAATCAAAATTTTAATATCTATGTCAGGGAGTAAGATTTGCCATTAATTTTTAATGGAAATAAAAATCACCTGAAACATAATCATATTTTTACCATCAACCACCGCTGTTTCATAGTTATTACCATCACAACGATTCAAAATTGTCATATCAGGCACGATATTTTCCTTATCTACGTAGGAATCTCTACTTTTTAATAGCCAATATTTATGCCTTTTCATTTAGTTTCAGCATGACTTTAGGGTTTTGGCCTGGTTTTACGCTGTTCCCCCCCCCCCCATTTTCCATTTTTTATCCTACCTGCATACGAGTCATTTTAACCCTATAGGCACTACCAGCTGAATTATCAGCCTCTTAGAACTACTTTGATTAGTTACAAAAATGACTATATCATGTATTTAGCCAATCATAGATATGGTAAGAATGGTCAGTAGGGCTGACAGGGGATAAAGCTTTTAAGTACAAAGAGATGTAAAAGCTCTGTTTTGATTGGTTTCTGAGATGATTATGTCATGTAATTAACCAATCAGGGGCTCTGTAAGAAAGACAGCAGTGCCCACTGCCTATATATGGGGTTAACAAATAGTTTGTTCAATTTTAGACATGTTTGTTTTCCATATTGCAGGAACCAGTAACAATCGTAGGTCGTGTGTGCTGTGACAGCAATGGCCGCCTCAATGCCCAGTCTGTGCTGCTGGAAGGCTCTGTGGAGACGTCGTCTGGCAAACAAGTTGCTATTCATCTCGGCAACGTCCATGAATTCTCTCTGTTTCCAGGACAGATTGTTGCTATGGATGGCACCAATACATCGGGCAGCAAGTTTGTGGCATCAAAAGTGTATGAGGTATGTTGTCTGCTGCCCTCATTTGTCAACTTCCTCAGTTGTTTGTTTTTGATCGCATATTTTAAGCACACATATATATGGGGCTTATGTTATCATCCAAATTGTTTGCCTGCATGTTTGTTTGGCTGTCCGGTTCCTTGTTAGTTTGACTGCCTGGGTGGAAGCAAATTCATTAATCCACCGTACAGCTTCAACACAATAACTGCTCAACTTCAAACTTGGTACATGGTAAACAACCAACATGGTATGCGTAGACCTAGGGTATGATACGCGCACACACTTGCAATACACGCAACTAAAGATGTACGGTTGTAAACATGTTTAGTTCATTTTAGAATAAGGGGGAGTTTTTGTGACGATATCTCAATTTTTGCTCTATAAAATATTTTATATATATTAAAACTGACTAAGAATGAAAATAAACAATATGAATTTGTGTTTATACTATCCTCTACTGTATGATAGACGACAGGCAGGCATAGCGTTTATTCTTTTAAGTGAAAATAAAAGTATTTAAGGATGCACATAGGTTAGTTTTGGCAGGAAATTTTTAAACTTTATTTTCAGTGTAACTTTTAAAGTGACAAAAGACAAATGTATGAAACTTCACATTTTTAGAAAGGATATGGTGAAAGGAATTCACCTACGTGCCCGAAATTTGGAAACAAGTGCACATTTTTGAAGGTCCAAAAGCGTGATTTTTCAACCTTTCCTTGCGAATGCTCACAGCTGCTGGGCCATTCACTACCTTGGATAATCTCAATGTTGAATAAGATGGGTCATAGAATAAATCCTTGTGGGACCCCATATTTGACTGACAATACTCACACTGGTTTCCTGTGCTTGTGTTCAAATAGGGTGTCCCTCTACCTTTGCCAGATATTGAGAACTCTTCTCTCTTTTCTAGACTATGGTGCCTTACAAGTGCTCACAGCTGCTGGACCATTCACTACCTCTGATAATCTCAATGTTGAATAAGATGGGTCCTAGAATAGATCCATGTGGGACCCCAGATTTCTGACAATACTCACATTGATAGGATTTCTTGTGCTTGTGTTAAAACAGGGTGTCCCTCTACCATTGCCAGATATTGAGAACTCTTCCAGATTACGGTGTCTTGCAAGTGCTCACAGCTGCTGGACCATTCACTACCTCTGATAATCTCAATGTTGAATAAGATGGGTCCTAGAATAGATCCCTGTGGGACCCCAGATTTCTGACAATACTACGCATTGATAGGATTTCTTGTGCTTGTGTTAAGGGATCTAAAATGAGCGTTTATTGCGTTTCGACAGTATTTTTGTGGGACATGAGAGCACCTCAGACCTATCGAATTGCATTCTGAATCTGAAGCATGTCTTTCTGATATCAAATAATTTTCATTTTTGAAAATCACAATATAATACAAATTTTATGACAAATTATAAAAATTTGATATTTTTCAAATTTTGATATATAACAGTCCTCGAAGTAAATTATATAAATCTAATGACATATTCTTAAAGTGTATGTAGCAGGGAGGAAAAGCCGACGGTCAATTGAAAATTTTGACCTTTCATATTGAAGATATGGATTTTTTTCCCAAAAAGACCTAATTTTTTTTGGTGTTTTGGGAAAAAAATCCATATCTTCAATACTGAAAAGGTCAAAATTTTCAATTGATCGTCGGCTTTTCATCCCACCTACATACACTTTAAGTATAAATCATCAGATTTATAAAGTTTACTTCAAGTACTGTTAAATATCAAAAATATCAATTTTAATGATTTGCCATAAAATGTATGTATTAAATTGCGAATTTCAAAAAATCAAAATTATTTGATATCAGAATGACATTCTTCAGTATTCAGAATGCAATTCGATATGTCTGATGTGCTCTAATGTCCCACAATAAATACTGTCCAAACGCTCATACCCCAGCCCTTAAAACAGGGTGTACCTCTACCATTGCCAGATATTGAGAACTCTCTTCTAGACTACGGTGCCTTACAAGTGCTCACAGCTGCTGGACCATTCACTACCTCTGATAATCTCAATGTTGAATAAGATGGGTCCTAGAATAGATCCCTGTGGGACCCCAGATTTCTGACAATACTCGCATTGATAGGATTTCTTGTGCTTGTGTTAAAACAGGGTGTACCTCTACCATTGCCAGATATTGAGTTCTAACTCTCTTCTAGACTACGGTGCCTTACAAGTGCTCACAGCTGCTGGACCATTCACTACCTCTGATAATCTCAATGTTGAATAAGATGGGTCCTAGAATAGATCCCTGTGGGACCCCAGATTTCTGACAATACTCGCATTGATAGGATTTTTTATGCTTGTGTTCATACAGGGTGTACCTCTACCATTGCCAGATATTGAGAACTCTCTTCTAGACTACGGTGCCTTACAAGTATTGACAGCTGCCGGGCCATTCACTACCTCTGATAATCTCAATGTTGAATAAGATGGGTCCTAGAATAGATCCCTGTGGGACCCCAGATTTCTGACAATACTCGCATTGATAGGATTTTTTATGCTTTTGTTCATACAGGGTGTACCTCTACCATTGCCAGATATTGAGAACTCTCTTCTAGACTACGGTGCCTTACAAGTATTGACAGCTGCCGGGCCATTCACTACCTCTGATAATCTCAACTTTGACGCTTTGAATGACCTCATAAAAGTTGTGCAGCAAGACAAACCAGATGTCTGCATACTGGTAAGTTTCTTATTATCCATCAAATTAAGTATTTCTTGGCCAAACTGGAACTTGCGCATTGCGTCCATGTAGTGTACTAAGCCTGTACGCAGTGTAAGGCGCATGTATACTTTCTTCTGTATCGCGCTATTTTCATGTGTGTTTATCGCGGAGCCACTAGCGTTCACAGTGTTCCAGTTTGGCCAAGAAATACTTAATTTGATTATAGGGCTGTTGTTGTAATTTTCCTGATTGTCGACAACCATGGACTACATGTCGACAAAGACTACAGGTAAATTAAGTAATTCTTGGCCAAGATCGAACACTATGAACGCTAGTGGCTCTGCGATAAACACACGCGCACATAGCGCGGTACAGAAGAAAGCATACGCATGCCTTACAGTACACGCTTGGTAGGCTACATGGATGCACCGCGCATGTTCCAGTTTGGCCAACAAATACTTAATTTACCTGTACTATAGTCATTGAAAATATTAGAGATAAGCTTGATAGATGACAATGGTAGGGTGGATTAATGTATTAAAAGACTTCATTTTGTAATAGAAAGTTACCGATATGATTATGTGTAATCATGGTAATTGACAGCAATATGTGACCATCCACCACAAAGTGGTAGTAAAGTCGGCTCTAGATCATTTTCTGTTTATTGCAGATTTTGAAAGAATTCACTTTCAGCTTGAAAATGACACCTCAACCAGCTTCATCGGACATCTGGAAGTGAAGTTATAGTCATGGCAGGAAAAAGTGGGCAATACGGGAAGCTCATCATTGCAGGGAAATTTTTGGTTTTTGACCAAAAAAATAAAGAAATACATAAGGGAAATATGTCATTCTGGAGGAAAATTTAGTAAAACTGGAGGGAAATTCTGGATCTCTTGTAGGAAAAAAAAAATTTCAGCCTCTGGTTATAGTTCATCAAAGGTCAAATTCCTGGTATATTCAACATAGAAATCCAATTACTGTTTTTGATTGTATCTCAAAATATAATGGAAAATGCCGACTTTACGACCAGTTTGTGGTGGATGGGCACATATTTGTGTTAAATACGATGCATAACGTGGTCTCTGAATTTAATATTTGGACTTTATTGATGTGTTGCTTTGTCGACAACTTGCCGACGTCGGATCTTGAGATATGACGATTGCCGACAATGAAAATTGTCAACAGCCCTATTTCTAATACATATATACATGCAGTTCTGGGTTGCACTCAGCCCAAGTTGTGTGCGGGTTAATTTTACTATACAATTAAGGGGCTGGCTCTGGGCACAATCTTTTTAGCATACGCGAGGGATCAGAGAATAGGTTACGGGGTATCACCTCCCTAAAAATGTGGTGTTTTTTGTTCTTTTTATTTGCCAGCTTCCTTGTCGGTTTAACCACACTGACGTGGCTACAAACCTGTTAAGTTGCAGTTATTTATAAAGAATCTTTAAGAAATCATCAAAGCGCTGCACAAGGAAAAAAATTAAAAGAAAGCACAAACAATTGAAGAAGAAAGAACTGTTTAACTGAAAAAGTCAGTTTTGAGTTCCTTTCTAAAAACTTGGATTGTGGGAGTCTCCCTGATAGGTTTTAAGGAGTTTGTTCCATTCCTTTGGACCATCTGATTTGAATTCTCTATTAAGCGCACAAAGACTTGTCTTGTCAGAGGAAGATCTCAGTTCTCTGCCTGGAACAAAGCTCACTAAGATATTTTGGGGCGAGGCCCTGAGATTCTGAGACTATCTGAAAACATAAAAGATCAGCTCAAAAGAATCTAGTCTTGAATGGACAGCGTGTTTTGACACAAATATTGTATGCATATCATTGACTGGGTGCATTTCCAGCATTTTTTGCACACATCAATGAACTTGACCCTTTTGTTTTTCTTTCAGTTTGGACCATTTGTTGATGCTAAACACACTCATATTGAGGTGAGTTTGGATAAAAATGAATGTAAACTGCTTTTGATGTATTGATATCTTTTTAAGTGTGTATGTAGTTATTAGGCCATCGTAATTTAAAAGTTTGTCTCAAAGCCATTCCCAAGTTGAAAACATAGTGCGGAATGCATTTTTTTTTACTTCAATTTTTTTTATCTGTTGCAATGGACAAGCTTTTTAACAAGAATGGACCACCTATCATATCTCAAGGAGGTTTCACTGTGGTCAAGATGAAGACTTTTATTGAGATTTACGATTTGGGATATTTTCACGTCTGACGATGTCAGACATGATATTTTTGTGTGTTGGATTTGAAAAAATTTTTTTTATAAAAAATGAAATTTACTCAATCCAGCAAGAATAATTCACAAAAGGCAGGGTCTTTGAGACAAAATTTTTAATTAAGATGGCCTTCAGGGATGTAATTTCTCCGTATTTTTACGGAATTCCATATTTTTTTTCATCCCCAAAAATCTCCGTATTTTCCCCGTAATTTTCCGATTACGAAAATGTATTTTTTTCTCCGTTTTTTTCCGTGTCTTTGTATCTTTTTTCTCCGCGAAAATACCCCGTCTGGAACAGGGGGAACAAAAAAAATAGCGCCTCAAGCGATTATATTTCGCTAGTTTTGCGTCTCTGTGGCAGCACGTGGCCGCTTGCCGTACGGCTCTCGCTATAGCGGTGAAACGATAGCTTGTGCGTGTTGTGTATTACTTGTGTAAGAGATTGACGGAGGAGAATTCTGCTGACTTCCAGGGGCGCTGACATCGTAACAATTGCACACATGAAAGTTTGTTTTGATTTGGCTCAATGGATTGCATGCGCGTATTTTGGGGGGGCTTTGGGGGCTTAGCCCCGGGTCAAAGTAGGAGGCGGCAAAAATGAAGGGCGGCGGAAGAAGAAAGGCGGCAAAAACAGGGGCGGCCAAAGCGAAGGGGGCGGCAAAGCGAATTGGCAAATAAAAAGGGCTCAAAAATTGAAAAAGCATAAAAATTTAGAAAAATGTTGTTTTTAGTGCGCTAGCGCCTAAAATCTTTTTTTTTTTTTTTTTTGCTCTTCACTTTTTCAAACGACCGTGAAAAAAATTGGGTCAACCTTTTCGGGCTGTTAAAGAAGGTGTGGCAAACTTGTTTCTTCTTCAGCCCCCCGGGGTTGGGGCGGCCATGGTACGCCACTGGATTGTGACCGATTTTCTTGGAAATAATTATTGGACCTGAAGTATCGACAATGGAGGTTGATAGGACAGCTATACTGCTTAAAATGGTAACTTTTCCCTTTTTTCAATGAATGGAAAATGGAAGAAATTAACAGTTTTTGTGCATGAAATTGACTATAATTGAGGCTAAAATAACAAAATTTTCCCGGACCCCCGCTTGTGTGGCAATTTGTAAGGTATGAGACTTAACAAGTCTAAACAGGAAATCACTGTCGTTAGGCAGGAAAAACCTCTTGTGTCATTGGCCCCTGAACATGTTTAAAGCATTACTTCCTATATAATCTCTTAGCAGTTTTACTTTAAACATGTTCAAGGGCCACAAGTACATAGGAGGTTTTTCCTTTGCACTTTGTGGACAGACCTTATTGACAGAGAAGATATCTCCCAGAATCCTTTGCAACATGATACATCACCTCATTTCATCAAATGACACATGCATTACTTCGTACAGGTTCCCATTGTTTTCATGTTGAGAATAAATTGGATAAACATGGGTCAAGTTAAGAAATTAAAGCATATTGCAAGATCTTGATGTGCTCTGTTGATTGAGGTTAAAAAAAAGTTAAATCCTAAATCCTTCCCAAGCCTTTTGGCCCATTGGGCGGCGAACCCTTTTTGGACTGCCATCTGACTAATGGGCTTTTCCTCTTTTCTCCTGTTTTATTTACCTCCAGGAATAAGAGGGGTAAAAACCTTTTCAGACTGCCTGGTGACTAATGGGCTTTTCTCCAGTTTTTTACCTCCAGGAATTAGAAGGGGCATTAGTCCAAAACCCAATAACTTTAACCCTTTTCAGACTCCCTTCTGACTGGTCTTTTCTGCTGTGTTGTTTACCTCCAGGAATTGGACTCTACCTATGATGAGCTGTTCACCAAACTAGTACAAGAAATGATGGATGCAACTGAAAGGCAAGTTGATTTTTAAAATTCCTTACGTTTCACTCATTCAGAATTGTCAGTTTTCAGGTAATTTGTTTGAATATAACCAAACAAAAGCAGACCTGCCAACTGTCCCTCATTTTGAGGGACTGTCCCTCCCTCATTTGGGATTTACCAAAGTGAAAAAGAAGGACAGACCTGTTTTCTGAAAATTTCAGTGATGGCAAATTTAAATATAAGAACAACAGAAAATGATGCAAATTTCATTTTGCAATAGCATTCTCTTTACTCTATTGTGATAAATTCAGACCTGCAAAACCTTCTGAATTCTGAAAGTATCGCACACCTTAAGGGATCTAAAATGAGCGTTTATTGCGTTTCGACAGTATTTTTTTGTGGGACATGAGAGCACCTCAGACCTATCGAATTGCATTCTGAATACCAAGCATGTCTTTCTGATATCAAATAATTTTCATTTTTTGAAAATCACAATATAATACAACTTTTATGACAAATTATAAAAATTTGATATTTTTCAAATTTTTGATATATAACAGTCCTCAAAGTAAATTATATAAATCGAATGATATATTTTCTTAAAGTGTATGTAGCAGCGAAGAAAAGCCAACGGTCACTTGAAAATTTTGACCGTTCAGATTGAAGATATGGATTTTTTTCCCAAAAAGACCTATTTTTTTTTGGTGTTTTGGGAAAAAAAATCCATATCTTCAATAGGAAAGGTCCAAATTTTCAATTGATCGTCGGCTTTTCATCCCACCTACATACACTTTAAGTTTAAATCATCAGATTTATAAAATTTACTTCAAGTACTGTTAAATATCAAAAATATCAATTTTTAATGATTTGCCATAAAATGTGTATTAAATTGCTAATTTCAAAAATCAAAATTATTTGATATCAGAATGACATTCTTCAGTATTCAGAATGCAATTGATATGTCTGATGTGCTCTAATGCCCCAAAATAAATACTGTCCAAACGTTCATACCCCAGCCCTTAAGTCTATCAATTTGTCAGTACCTGGTTTGTGTACATATACAAGGTTTTGGCCTCAATGTCCCTCTTTCTGACTTTGGTAGGTTGACAGGTCTGCAAAAGTATAGAAAAATTGACTTCCTTTTGGCAACACTGACTGGTATATCAGATAATTTAAAGTGGTGTGTGAATTAAGGGGAAATATGTAGTCCTATAGGATACACAGTCCTAGAATTGAAGACCGAAGTAAAAAGACTAGTTTGCGTATGACATCCTGTCATCAACCAGACCAAAAGTGTTGTACTGTCAGGTCAGCAACCAATCACGTCACGCCTTTACAGGGGCGGATTTAGGGGCGCAGCCAGCGCGCCCTCTATTTTTTTGACTAGCAAAGGCGCGGTAACTTAAAAATACAAAATTGTAAGAAATTTAAAAAAAGGAACAAATTGCCATGAACAGCAAACAATGGGCCAAAACCGTTGAGTTTTCGAGGGGGTAACCCCCTTTAACACATTTTTTTCTTTTTTTTTCAAAAGGCGCCCCCTTTATAAAAAATTCCTGGATCCGACCCTGCTTTACCCTGACGTCAGACGCAAACTAGTCTTTTTAATTAGGTCTTCAAGTATAGAACTACTCTGCCAAGATATTTAGTAGTCTACAGATTTGGTTTAGGATAGGATGCCAAATTCAGCACCCCAAATTGCAGACCTAGTTGTTTTCCGTATCACATTAAATGAAATTCGAATTTATTATAAAGATTTAATGGTTATTATGGTAATTTATTTCAGGTTCGGAACTCAAGTTGTGTTGGTGCCATCTTTACGGGATGTACATCATTGTTATGTTTATCCACAGCCACCGTTTAACTGTAAACTGAATGAGCCTAGTGAGGTAAGGAGTGGGTGTGTATGCATGTGGGGTGTGTTTGTGGGTGATGGGGGTGTGTGTGCGTTTGTACATCATTGTTACATTTATCCACAGCCACCGTTTAGCTGTAAACTGAATGAGCCTAGTGAGGTAAGGAGTGGGTGTGTATGCATGTGGGGTGTGTTTGCGGGTGATGGTTGGGGTGGGTGGGGGTGCGTTTGTACATCATTGTTACGTTTACCCACAGCCACCGTTTAGCTGTAAACTGAATGAGCCTAGTGAGGTAAGGAGTGGGTGTGTATGCATGTGAGGTGTGGGTGGGTGGGGGTTTTCATCATTGTAACATTTAAAACAGGCAAAACTAACAGAATTATGAAAAATAAAACCTGCCAAAATCATGGAAAGTGAGCAGAGGATTATTGAACATGGTTCCCTGCCACTTTGGGAAAAGGAAAATCCATATTCCGGACCACAGGAATACTCACAGAATTTGAAAAGAAGAAAAAATTTAAATCAGAGATAATTTGGGAGAATTTGACCGATTAAACACCCCTCCAAACGGTGTAAGTCCCAATTTTCATCAGCCTTGCGCTAGCAAAGTGCGCATATTTCTCATGGAATTTTGGAAATGTGTCAGGGAAAACTTTTGTGTTTTTGAAACCCTCAGTCTATGCACTACCCAGCACCGACTGGGCAAACTATGGTATAAGTAACAAAGCAGGGATGTAAGTTTTCAGGATTAATCTGTAAATTCCAGATTTTTTTGTGTCCAAATTTCAGCACATCTATTTATTTTCAGCCTGTTTGGGAGCTTTTTAGCCCGAATTCACACATTTTTTTCTGTTTTTTTAAAGAGATTTTCAGGTTTTCTTCTTCAGGGCTACTTAATCCCTGAACAAACAAAGGTCAAAATTTAAATTTAAAATGGTTATAATATAATGAGTAATTTCTGTTGCTATTTCTTGCAGAGACTACACTTTGTATCAGACCCCTGTACAATCTCAGTTAATGGCATTGTATTTGGACTCACCTCCACTGATATTCTGTTTCATCTTGGAGCTGAGGAAATCTCACAGTAAGTGAAATAAAACCAGTTTAACGAGGTCAAAATTTGGCTTTAGAACCAAGAGATCCCACAGTAAATGAATTGTAACCAGTTTAAGAAGGTTAAATTTGGCTTTAGAACCAGGAGATCTGATTGTGAAATTTGGCTTTGGAACCAGGAAATCTCAGAGTAAATGAAATAAACCAGTTTAACAAAATTTGACATTGGAACCAGGAGATCTCACATTGAATTGAATAAAACCAGTTTAACAAGGTCAAAATTTAGCTTTAGAACCAAGAGTTCCCATAGTAAATTAAATAAAACCAGTTTAACAAGGTCAAAGTTTGGCTTTCAGAACCAGGAGTTCCTACAGTAAATGGATAAAACCAGTTTAAGAAGGTCAATATTTGGATTTAGAACCAGCAGCTACTTTTATGCCCAAAGTAGCCAGCAGGATCTAATGTATTCAATTAATTTTTTATCCAAATATGGGAATAATATTATGTGTAATTCTGTTTTATCATGCGCATATTTTGGGGGGGGGGTGAGGGGTGGGCTTTGGGTGCACGAGCCCCTGGGGTAAAAGCAGGGTGCGGCAAAAAGAAGGGCTGCGGAAGCAAAAGGGGCGGCAAAAAGAATTATTAAAGAAAAAAGGGCAGAAAAATTATGAAAAAGGTTATTATATGAGCTCATGGCCATGGAGGGCCAGACTCATGGAGGGCCAGACTCATTTAAAAGATCTGTCCTTGAGGGCCAAATGCACTTTGATTTGTTCATCAGATTTGCTGATGAAATAAACGATTTGAAATTTCACAAGAAGGTAGATTAACACCTTGAACAGAGAGGAGGGCACATACCTCCTTAGTCACAGTCCACTTTTAAAAGACTGGTAGAGAGACTATGGAATACCAGAAATCAACTTCCCGGTAAAGCAGATCAAATGACTATATCAGTCATACCTGATTGAGTCCTCCGGTGTGAAGGACAAAATATTGTAGCGAGTCAATTTTCACATGGTTTTGTCAAGCAAAAATACCAAATTGTGCAATTTGTGCAATATGTACTGGTCATGAAGTTTTATTAATGGACAATTTGTTTTGTTTTCTTCTTTCAGCCCACCAGGTGGTTCTGATCGCCTTGGTCGTCTCGTCAAGCACATGGTTGCACAACAGAACTACTACCCACTGTGTCCGTCTCATGTGAGCGTACCCATAGACTATGAACAGTTTGCTAACTATGCCCATATGACAGTCACACCTGATATACTGATTACACCGTCAGATTTGAGATATTTTATTAAGGTAAGGAGCTGTTTATATTTACAATGATATTCCAGTTGAAATCCATACACCCCATATGGAAGACATAACCTTAATCTTCCACACAAGGGGTGTGAATTTCAAATGGGGGTTACCTGAATGGGTGATGGATCACTGTCTGATTTTTCCGGTTTTGTGTCCTTCAGTGTTTTGCTTTGCATTTGTTGTTTGAGCTTTTCAAATGTCCATTTTGGGTAACCACAGTTTGCAAGGGCTATTCTTATTTTTCCTCCTCTTCCTTTTTGTCTTTGTCTTTGGTCACTATGTTATGCATTCTGTCTAAGAGAGTTTCTGATGCTGCAAGGTAAAGTTCTGGTCTCTGTGGATCTTGTTTGTGGACGATCAAGGTATCAAGAAATGGTATCTTCCTGTCGCCCTCCTCCACATAGGTGAATTTTATGTTCCTGGTGGTGTGTATGGTATTGAGGTGTTCAGTCAGCTGTTCGGTAGTGTCCTCTTTGATGATTTCAAGAACATTGTCAACATAACAACGCTACAATTTTGGTTTGCAATCTAGTCAGTGTACAAGCAATGGCCTGTTCTTCCTACAACTCCATATAAATATTGGCGATAATAGCACTTAATGGACTTCACATAGCTGTCCCAAAGCGTTGGCGATACCTTAAAACGTCATCTTCAAGCATATAGAGTACTTTTGATGAAAGCTAAATTAATCCAAGTGCCATCCATTGACAAAATTATAACATTATGGAGTTTGAGCAAATAAATTACCAAGACAAGTATATACAAAGAAGTACTATTGTAAGACCAATCTATTGTATTGGCATATTAACAGCTGTTTGGTATTAATTTGGCTGTCATCAAAAACACTCTATATGCTTGCAGACATGGTTTTACTGTATATGCTGCTGCAGAAGAGATATAGTTGTCACAGAAAACTTCGGTAATTCCATGATATCTTCCTCATTAAGATTTGTGTGTGTCGAGAAAGAACGTTCTTGCTCCAGTTTCATCTTGATGACTTCCAACTCTTTTTCAACTGGTGTGTCTGTGAAAAGTGACACAACATCATGTGAATTACATGTCCCTTTCGTCATTGTAAATGCCTGTCAACTCTTCTACCAGAGATTTTGAATTGGTCACATGGTGCTCAGTGTTTCCCATTGTGGCAAGGATCTCTGCCAATGCTTTTGAAACTTGATAATCAATCAATCAGTTACATTTATGTCGTCGCACCAAAATCATTTCAAAATGTTCAACGGCACTCATTAGCTCAAAAACTACTGCTGATATGCATCCTGAAATAGGTGGCTCTTCAGGAGCTTCTTAAACTTGTCAAAAGAACAATTTTTGATTTCACCTGGTAGTTTATTCCACAATCTGGGAGCATAGGCAGCAAAAGCTTGGTCATCAAAAGAAACACTGCGTTCTTGGCTCAACAAGAGAGATGATCACTTATACTTCCGATGCAATCTACTGTTGGTCTTATTAGATCATCCTGTTTATGTACTTTTGTAGTGCAGTACAATCGAGGGGTGTTCTCAGCTGTTGGGTATAGCAGTTGGTACTGTTTGTCAATCTTCTTTTTTGGATTTTCGCCTTTGTAAAATGTTAATGTTTCTGTTGATATATTGGAGTGGGGGTCTTTTTGAGCTTTTGTCAAGTTCTTTTATCACTCAGCATGGTTTCCACTTTACTCTTGTATGTCACGGCTGTTTGATGTGATCATTTATTAGTTTTTCAAACAAAACATCATGTACAACCCAATTTTAGGCTTAAACAGCTAAAAGCGATATTATACTATAGAAAAATTATCAAATTCGTGGACATCGTGGAACATTCAACTACGCTTGTTACTCCGCGACTAATCATGCTAACTACACACGCGTACAACGCTACTCTGCGCGTCAATATTAGCGAGGCTATCTGCGTACAACTGCTTACTACGCACAGCCACGCAAAGAGTATGTTCCACGATGTCCACGAATTTGATAATTTTTCTTTAATGTATACTTTTTATTCATTTTCACCTTTAAATTTCCCCCTTTTTACCAAATTATTCACTTTTACAGCATTTTTTAAAGCTTTTTGGATATAATAATGTGTCTATTTATGACAAAATTGGTGGCGCTATTTAGTTACAGAAAATTACTCTTTCAAGCTTTTAATACGAACAATTTCTTTTACTTTTTGATGAAATATGTGTATAAAATTTCTTTGCTGCTTGTTTCACCTATTCCATCTGTTTTAAAGGCAGTATTGATCACCTACACCTTGCAAATTAAGAAAAATGATTTAAGTTAAATAGCACCATCTATAGTTTACATTTAGTTAATAATGAAGCCAATTCTATAACAACCGTGATGTGTCTTAAGATTGCACCCCAGTACATTTGCCTTTTTGTCAGCCCCCATAATGACTGAACTTTTTAACTTATTTATTTAATACATTTCAGGATGTGTTGGGCTGTATGAGCATCAACCCAGGTCGTCTGACAAAGGGCCAAGGAGGTGGCACATATGGGAGACTTGTTATACAGCCAAGCAAGACTGATAATGGGAGCAGGGGTAAAGGCGTACTGGATAGGACCACTGCTAAAATTGTTAGGATATGAAACAAGTAATTCTATCAGTTGGGATATTATTATATCTGTCACTCTAATGATGGTTTCATACTTTCTGCCGCTTGACGCTGAGCAGCGTGACGCTTCATCATGCCGCTTGCACTTTCTACAGCAGCGGCATAATTATGAAAGCCAATGTTGCCGCTCAGCACGCCAAAAATCTTATCATGTTCTCGTATGTCTGAGCGGTACCACTCCCCAGATGCTGCCGCTTGGGCAAAGTGGAGTAATTATCGGCTTGCCACTGGTCACTGCTAGCGTTTTTGGTGCGACTGCGCAGCCGCAAACAGCAGGAAAGTATGAAACCAGCATTACTCCCTAGACCTAGACTGAAACTTTATAGGGAAATGACAGTTTTTGTTCAGTTCATTCTTCCAGGTTTGAAAAACTGGATTATCATTTTTTTGAGCAGAAATTGAGATAATTCTACAAATTGGAATAGGTTTATTCCAGTTGAAATCCATACGCCCCCTATGGAAGACATGACCTTAATCTCCCACACAGGGAGTGCATTTCAAATGTAGTTACCTGAATGGGTGGCTCTATTTGAAATCTACAACCCCTGTGTGGTCATGTCTTTCATAGGGGGTTTAAGGATTTCAACCAGCATAGCCCGTTGCAAATATGGAAAGAGTACATGACATCGGTCAAATTTATTGTAGTGTTCACTTACTGTGAACATTTATTCACATGATATAATGTCACAAGATGTATTTAGAATCAAAGTATCAACAAAAACGTAACAAAAGTACTGTAAATTCTTTTACAGAATGTTTTGGGAAAAAAACACAAAAATTATTAAAGATTATAGTATTTATATATAACCTTTGTAGAATAAAGAGGTAAATTAATTGAATGTGTATAATAGAGCACGGGGGTTCTCAACTGGCTGCCCACGGGCCAGGTCCGAACCGCCAACCACACCTTGAACAGCTCTCTGAAATGTACAACCAATTTTGTGCTTATGCTCGCGTAAATTCACATAAGCACGTCAGCCACGTATTATGCAACATGCAACTATACTCGGATCAGCTGGTAATAGTCAGGACTCATGACATAGTAGATTGATATAGAGTAGCATAAAAACAGCTTGGTGCACCACTTACTCAAACCACACTTTGTATTGCTTTGCTGACGCGGGCTTTTGCAAATTAAAGCAGGCGTAATTTGGGACTTTATTGACATGCGCAATAACAAAAACCGAATAATTCTCGCCTATTACATGATGATCAGAGTATAATGCAAGTGCTGTGCACACCTGCGTGCATGACATTGTATATCAAAACACAATGTTATGTGTCTAATTTTTTTCACCATTAATAAGCCGAACAAACTATATGCTGTTCTAAAAATGCACAGTGTGTAAATAAACAGTCCTACCCTACAGGACCATGCAATTCAGAAAATGCAATTGATGTGATCTTTAATTGGTATTGGAATTTCATATGTACAAAAAAATAATAAACCCCAAAATGAAAAATTTGGGTCAGATAGGCCCAAAGAACAGGGTTTTTGTTGTCTACATTTGTGACCTGCAATAAGCTTAAAGTCGCAGCAACTGTTGAGTTGCTGTTCTTTGTTTGAAGACACCTGTACTGTATTGGCAGTGGTATGTCCTTTGTGAATGCAGATATGCTGTACTCTGTACTCAATTATGTCCCCATTCACAAAGAACATACCACTGATTATACAGGGATCTTCAAACAAAGAACAGCAACTCAACAGTTGGAACATCTCCAAACTTGCCACTTTACACTGATTTAGTGGGACCAGGTCACATTTTTTTATTCAGACATTTTGAGTGTTTTTGAAAGAAAGTCAGTATATGCTTGTGATTATTAAAAGATACTGCATTGGGCTAGTCCAGTTAAAATACATACACCCCCTATGGGAGACATGCCCTGCTTGATACGCCTGCATCACTGCCAAAGTGCAGCCGCGCTTGGTGCAAGGCTCTATCTGTATTACATGTAGCTGCCCTATAGACATTTGACAATGTCTGCATTCTATCTTATACACATATCTAAAATTATTACACCTGGCAGCTATTGCAGATAGGGTTTTATGGCACTAACCCAGGGCAACATTTGTCAAATATTGTGTATCAACCTCCCTATACTGCTGAGATGAATACAGTGCCTTATACGATGAGAGTTGGTGGAGCCGTAACAGACGTATTGCGAGATGCATGGATAAACAACAGTAGATCGAGTGCTTCTCGAGTGCTTTTCGTCTCAACTACACTGAACAGCTGATTTGCCGCGTTGTAAAAATTAAAACATGGCTGTGCCTGGGGATGTGATTGCCTACATCCTGGTCACTGGCCATGCAGGTATAGATGTTTTAACAATCCATGTAATCTTGGACAGCTAGGTAGATGTTTTACAGTTCTGCTGGGTGATCTTGGTCATGGGAGTACAGTATGGTTCCACACAACGGCACCACAGTCACACAGTACGTGGAGGTTGAAACATAGCAATAGTATGCCCTCTAAAAGAAATATATCGACTGATTAGTGCCAGAAGTGGGTAAGTGAAATATCTACCATGTGTTAGATGAGTAAATTTATATTGTGCAAATTGCCAAAGGGCAACTATATGTGACATGATCAAGGGGAATGAGTCACTTGTCGGCAATTTTCAATTAGAAGTTTTTTGCATCATTTTCTAGCTGTTTACAAATGCTACATTTTGATGCTAACTCCATCAAAATCGGACATCTGGTTACCGAGTTATGAGCAATTTATCAATGGCTGAAGGTTAAATACCACTAATTGTGTTACACGTGTTTCAATGGGAAAATGCCTAATTTCGGGTGGAATTTTCTCATATTCAGAACTCTCACAGTTCAATGCCACCAATATCAGGTGAAACTATATGATTTAGATGCCAAATGATCAAAAATTCAACATAGGTTGACCTGAGACTTTTCTTGTTTTAACGCACTGAACCGTAAACACCTTAAAATGACAGTGCGCCCTCGAAGCTGAAAGTTACAATATGATAGGGCGACTATTACTAAAAACCGAAGCCGTGCGTATGAATTTTGGTACTATTACATCAAAAATGTCATATCATGAGAGAAAATGTACCATTTTGAAGCATCAAACTCTAAAAAGTACTTTTTTGGCTATATAACTTGATCAATTTCAGCGATTTTAATGCAGTCTTTTCGAATGCCATGAAAACAAATAGTTCCTCATCGTATTTCAATGTATCGCCCAGGCCTATTAGTGGTATTTAGCCTATATAAGCACAAAGGTGCTCCAATCTCGGGTAAAATGCCATGAATGTAAACATAGGCATTTGCAATACATGTTTTAACAAGGAAAACAGCATGACGAGTAAAATATCAATGATTTTCGGACACCCTGTATGATGACTGTTTCGCTGTTTTTGCTTTAACCTAGGACTATATCTGGAGATTCGTATCTGTAGCCTGTCCTAGCACGATCAGATCAAATTAAGATTGATTTAGGGTTAGTGTTCCGATTTAGGCTTGCTGTTTAGTGTTAGAATTGTTGATTTGGGTCAGGTTCGCAATAGGAATAGGGATTTTATGGGGCTAGGCTCATGGATAGGGATAGAGATACGGCTAGGTCCGAGGATTAGATATGGGTTTAAAATAGAGTTATAGATCAAGTTAGGGTTCCGGCTTGAGTTAGGATAGAGTGAGGCCACACAGGATGCTGTAGAGGTCCATAGACAACGTGTACACAAAGACTAGGTTTTATTTTACACGTGACTATAGGCCTTACATGCGCCTTAAAGCTTAAGCAAAATGCCTAGCCTAGGCCTATACTGTATTTACACGTATAGGCCTATGTACGTTATTTTAGGGCAAGGAAATCACCAACCAAATGTGCATGTGGGTCTAATTAACAAAGTGGCATGTCTATATGATCATCAACATTGATTTTTCGTCATCATTAAGCTTTCTATATGTATACGCAGGCAAGCGAAGGTTGTTGAATTTAGAAGCCCTGAAATCACAGAATCCAGCCGTAAACCCAATACTAATGCCACAAGTCCCCCCACCCCTCATCCGTTACTACCTCAACGGGTTCTAAAAACATACCTTAGTAGTCGAATAAGATACACGTTTTCTTGCCAGGGCAAATACAGTTAAATATTGAGAAATGTAAGCAAAAAATAGCTAGAAAAGTCTCCATGACGAATATCAGATCCATAGAATTCAGTGTTTCTATAGGTTAAATACCACTAATTATGTATTACACGTGTTTCA
Source organism: Amphiura filiformis (assembly GCF_039555335.1). Taxonomy (NCBI): domain Eukaryota; kingdom Metazoa; phylum Echinodermata; class Ophiuroidea; order Amphilepidida; family Amphiuridae; genus Amphiura; species Amphiura filiformis. The sequence goes on along the minus strand of NC_092645.1, from coordinate 63,488,244 downwards.
ATGGGAAAATGCCTAATTTCGGGTGGAATTTTCTCATATTCAGAACTCTCACAGTTCAATGCCACCAATATCAGGTGAAACTATATGATTTAGATGCCAAATGATCAAAAATTCAACATAGGTTGACCTGAGACTTTTCTTGTTTTAACGCACTGAACCGTAACACCTTAAAATGACAGTGCGCCCTCGAAGCTGAAAGTTACAATATGATAGGGCGACTATTACTAAAAACCGAAGCCGCATGCGTATGAATTTTGGTACTATTACATCAAAATGTCATATCATGAGAGAAAATGTACCATTTTGAAGCATCAAACTCTAAAAAGTACTTTTTGGCTATATAACTTGATCAATTTCAGCGATTTTAATGCAGTCTTTTGAATGCCATGAAAACAGAGGATGATTTAAGCACTTCCCACCACGCCACTGTGTTGACTTGCGGTTAGCACAGCTGTGTGAGTGAACATGACACGACTGCTCGCACACTGCATTGGCGGCCATGGTTAAATTTGAATTTGGACTGGTATATTTACAATAAAAACGCATTCACAATGCTGGTCGATTTCACATTTTATGTTACCTACAGATGGCGTGAATTATCCTTCATGCATACATCACTTTAGATCTGAAATCGACCAACTAATAATGACACACGCACAATTCTTAAACAACGTCTTTTGCACAGAATTCAATGGGATTTGAAAAGTAAAGTGGCAGTTGAAACTCTGGTGATAACACGTTTGCAGTGCATGATGGGGCGTCCTTAAATCATCCTCTGCCATGAAAACAAATAGTTCCTCATCGTATTTCAATGTATCGCCCAGGCCTATTAGTGGTATTTAACCTGAAAACAATACAAAACAAAAGAATTTGAACACTGTTTTTGCCAATATCTCAAAAACAATATTCGGGACATCCGACTCATTCCCCTTGATCATGTCACATATATGCACTTATCCACTTCTGGCGGTTCATTCATCTGAATGTTGATGGCAGTAGTATTTCTTTTTGCCACTATTTAGGTCCGTTCATACTACGCCGCAATTGCGATGCGTTGCTGATATATCAATTTTTGTCGCAACTTGTCGCATTTCCCAGTTACAATGTATTTAACTTTATTGCGATATTGCAATGCAGTAGTTTGCAGTACGATGCAGTGCGGCACCGCAAAGCAATCGCGCAAAGCAATCGCGGCGTAGTATGAATGGACCTTTAAGCAGTGAAAGGAAATGTTAGGCAGTGATATACAATGGAATACTCATGGTATACTAGTAAAGGAACAAATGAAAAGTTTGACGTCCCATAAATAAAAGTCCTTTTGTTAGAAGGAACAGGTCAAAAAGTCTGATTACATTTGTAGAGAATTTGCTAAAATATCGGTCACATTTGATGTTTCGATTTCACTTTTATTTTAGGCAGCCTCTTAACGAAAGCACTTTTGTTTAAGACGTCCAACTTTTCGTGTGTTCCCTAATACTTGTGACTGTTGAATAGAGCTTTCGTTTTCATTTATCATCTTCATCATCAAGTACATCCTTATTCACATGTCCTCCATCACCATAATCATTCTGAACTCCCTCCTGTACATGATGTAATTTGACCTCATCATTGAGTTTGGGTTTCCTGTGCCTTGTACAGTACACCGTCATCCCTGAGCATGTTAACACAACAACGACTGCGATCACAGTACAGGTGATGATGATATTCACTTCATCAGGTTCAAGACCTGTGTCTGGTTCCTTTGCTGGTGGTTCTGTAGCGGCTGTAGAAAAAGAACAAAATGGGATGTTCATTTTGAAATCCTCCATCCCCCTGTGGAAGATTTAATACAATTCTTCCACAGAGGGAGTATGATTTTCGAGTAGAATTGCCCAGGGTTAGTTGAAACACACACCCCGTTGTATAAAGGTATAGTTTCCATGGAGTGAGTACTTTAAATAGATGATACACAATTCTCTCAGGGATGTGAGAGTTCCTCTTTTCAGCTGATTTCCTCTTTCTTTTCTTTTTTTGGTTGCCAAAGTTTTCCATGTTTGGCATTTTTACCCTGGTTTTACACTGTTTTTCAACTTTTTTTTATAGAAATTTTCATCTTTTTTGGTCTGTTTTATAAAATATGATAATTCCTTGATTGTTGACCCATGCTTTGCCAGCCTAATCTCAAAATGAAAACGAAAATGAAAAATTAAATGGATGTATCATGTTGCAAAGGATTCTGGGAGTGGTATGATATCTTCTCTGGCTATCAAAGTGTAACATTTCTAAGTTTGCTACAAGCTTTATTTTGATTGGTTACTAGGATGATTATATCATATAATTAACCAATCAGGGGCTCTGTAATACTTACATGTTTCACAGTTCTCTCCTTTCCACCCATCTGGACACACACACTCATATCCATTGTTTAAATCATTACATATTTTAGGTTCTGGACATGGGTTACTGTAACAGTCACTAATATCTGAAAAAAGTAAATGTAGGGTTAGAAGATACCAGAGACGATTCGACAATATATATGTGCATAAAGACTGCCACAAATCAGTCACCTTTGACTGCTGTTCTTTAGTAGCATTTTTTCTATCATTTCAAAATTGATCAGCTGTTCTGGACTCAACATAGTTGAGTAATCATTGCTCCTTCAGGTCCACAACGTGTGGCGGTTTGACCGTTTACTTTAAGGGCTCTTTTAAATCCTTGTATAAACAACTCTGTAGACCTTTAAAGGGGCAGTCGGTTTGGAACAGCTCTTTACAGAGCCACTGAATCCAGTAGGAAAGCGGCACCTACCATTAACAACACTTTTCACGGCTACAAAACTCCGTGGACAAAGGGAAGTGCCCTTGAACAACTCTTTTCAGAGCCACCAAATCTTCAGTAGGAAAGGGCACCTACTATAAACATCTCTTTTTAGAGTCACAAACCTCTTAGTGGACAAGAAGCAGCTCTCTTGAGCATCTCTTTACAGAGTCCCCAACCCCAAATATTAAGTAGGAAAGGGGCACCGACTCTTTTCAGAGAGCCACAACTCTCAGTGGACAAGGGGCAGCTCACTTTAACAGCTCTATTCAGACCCACCAAATCTGCAGTGTGAAAGGGGCACATACAATTAACAACTCTTTTCAGAGCCAAACCTCTCAGTGGACAAGCGCCAGCTCTCTTGAGCATCTCTTTACAGAGTTCCCAACCCCTAATATTCAGTAGGAAAGGGGCACCTACAATGAACGACTCTTTTCAGAGTCACAAACTGTCAGTGGACAAGGGGAGCTCACTTTATCAGCTCTTTTCAGAGCCACACAATCTGCAGTTGGAAAGGGGCACATTAACAAATTAACAACTCTTTTCAGAGCCAAGACTCACAGTGGAACAGCTCTTTACAGAGCCACTGAATCCAATAGGAAAGCAGCTCTTACCATAAACGACTCTTTTTTTTTTTTAATATGTCCAAGGACCTTTGGGAAAATCTGCTATACCCTCTGCTATACCAAAATGAAAGCTGAGTATGACCTACCACTCTTTGGAGATAACAAGAAACAAGCATACCTAAATCACACTTGACTCCAGTCCATCCTGATGTACAATTACAGTAGTAGCTACCTCCCTCGTCTATGCATTGAGCTCCGTTAAAGCATGGATCACTTGCACATACATCAACCTCTAGAAAAAGAAAAACATGGTGTTAAACAGTGCATTGCCAGGTTATCTAGCTTCTTGTTTCACACCTTACCATCAATCACGTACCGGACGTCGCTCTGCTTCAGATACAACTTTGCTTACTGTACATAAATTAAATGCCAAATCTCTCCACTCTGCCGCAAATAAAGCTTTTTCTCTGGCTGCTCCTGGACTGTGGAACAATTTACCCGTCACCATTCGTACTGCAAACTCATTGCCAGTCTTCAAGAAATTACTCTTCCCAAAAAGTTGACTGTTTTTATTGTTCACTTTGTTTGTTATATTGTGTTTATGCTTTGAATTTTGTTTATGCGCTGTGGTCTAATATAATAATTCTACCGAATTTTCCAGCAGATTTTCAGCCCCTTCCCCCAGCAAAAGAATCCTGGTGCTGCTCCGCCACTCGATCTTCACATTTTGTTTCTATCCTTTTTAAAAGGGTTTTGTTTCCTGATTAAGCTGAGCTATTCCTATAATGGCACTTTCCTGCTTATGCCGTGGATGAGGTGGATACCCGGGGTGGATATCGATGTCACGACCTTCTTGACCTCGCTGATTTCGTTATCCTATAATCACTTGACACATGTCCTGTCCTTTCGTTATGTGATATCAATGTTCACTCCCATCAACGGCAGGAAATTGTCAGTTACAGGAATGGTCTATGAACTTACCAAAGCAGCCAGATCCAAATATCCTAATATCATCTAATGCAATATCACCATGGTTACCGTCTCCACGTATGCCTGTGAAACCAACCTAAACACAGGAAGATGTAAGGATAATGTGGTTATTTATGGGATTACCTAGGCGGTGGCGTCAATTCGTTTAAAGCCTAGCACTGTAATCATTGCAATGTTAAAATTACTTTCAGTCGATCAAAATGCCATCCTTGCAGGGGCGTAGCCAGCTTTTTTTGGAGGGGGTGCATCATACTGACTCGCCTTTATCGGTGGGATATATTCATATATATATATAGTCCGATGTTGCTCTGACTGATATTCTCCAATATATTGGGACGTTGATATTTTCGTACAAGGCTAGAGAAACTCAGCTAGGATATATATAGGCCTACCGTTTTTCAGAGAGACTGTATCCATGTAAAGTCTTAAAGCTTCCAAAAAATGGTATTTTACACTATTTTAGCCCATGATTGGGGTGAATTTTGGTTGAAAGCAAGCTCCGTGCCCCTTTTCTTTTCCTTTGCCTTCCCGATTTTCTCTTTGTCAGACGGGCACTCTGCCCCTAGCTACTCTCTTAAAACCAAAGATTGAAAAATCAATCTTAAAGATTGTGTTGAGGGAAAAGTCTAAAATGCAATGGAATTTAGTTTGAATTTTCAATCTTTAAGACTGATTTCTCAATCTTAATTTGGACTTTTCCCTCACCCCAATCTTTCCATTAAGAGAGTAGCTACTGCATCCTGGTCCAGAGGTCAGGAGGTCACCAAGAGGTGATATCCTGGAGTTACAGAATGTCTCTTGCTTTAAACATACAGTGTTCTGTTGGGTGTTTAAAGCAGAAGCAAAAATGGTGGTCCCCTCTAAAGTGAGAAACTTTTGCAACCTGAAGGCCCCATTGAAGCCATTTGGTGAACCATTTTGGCTCTCTGTGTACAATTTTAGTTTGAAAATATGAAAATGGGTTAAAGAAGACACCAGGCATGACCTTAATCTCACACAGAGTGGGTGTACTGTATATTTCAAATGGACTCACCTATCCAGGTAACCCCATTTGAAATTCACACTCCCTATTCAGATCAAGGTCATGGATGTCTTCTATAGGGGGTATGGAGTTCAACTGGAATAGCCTAAATATAAACGCTATACTCAGTGGCGTAGATTTCTTTTTGACATTGGGGAGGGGGAGGGGGTTGGAAAAAAAATTTCGTGAAGTATATAGTGAATCAAGCACCTTTTGGCGACAGAATAAGTTAACGGTACGAATGCGCGTGAAGCGCGGGCAAAAGTTTGCCATATTGAAGCTAAATTGATGAAATAATGGTGCAAAAGTGGAATAAATTCAAAAATAGCACTTTGGGGGCTAAAATGGCCAAATATGAGGTTAATTTGGTCAGAAACCCACATACAGGCGTCAACATTGGGGGAATGATTGTATGGACACCCCGGCAAATATTGGGGGGCCGGATCTACGCCTATGGCAATACTTACCGTATATCTACCAGACACATCGTCAAAACCAATTCTCGCTCTCTTCCACTCATCCTCGCTTTCTATGATCTCAAACTCCTGAATCTTATCCTGTATCAAAACGTTAAGTCCTCCGATATTGTCCCCATAAGCATGATAATAAAATTCCAACGTACATCGACCTGGTTGCTTGTAGTATTCGAAGCTTCTGAGAAATGCGGTCTTCTCTTCGTCTGGTCGGGTAGTTTCCACAAAGAGGTAATGTCCTAAATATTTGAAAAGGGGTATAATCATTTTTGTCTTCCAGGAGTAATCGAGCATAACATCACTCATAATTATGACTAAGAAACCAGACAAGTAGGTTTCAAACGTCGAGTCTCCAAAAATATGAGTACTTCGTACATGGACATGTTATAGAACTTATTGTTTGATGGTATGCAAAACTGTATTCAATTTTAAGCAAAGTTGAACACTGATGGCGCTATTTATCTAACATCTTGTTTGCATCTGAAATGTGCGTGAAGCTGTATAAAAAAAGAGGTTGCGATTCGCCGATTTCACATTTCACGTTTTGGACATAAAGCTAAAGCGCGGGCATAGCGCCCCCAAGGTATCGAAACTAGGCCGATTTATACCGCATGCCGCGTTTTCTTCATACTATTTTTCCCGCACGAAAAATGATTTTTGCAACCATAATATTCGAAAACGCGGAATTAAATTAGACATAATACCCGACCGCTTAATCGTTTGCAACCATAATGGTCCGCAATACCATCAACCCTTATGGTCATGGTTAGAGCTAGGGTTTAAGGTTAGGTTTAGCGGAGTGTGCCCCATTATGGTTGCAAAAAATAAATACGTGACCCGGGCATAGTCCCCCTGACCTTAGAGTGACTGTGAACTGAGCTTTTCATCGCCATTTTACGGTATGGATGAACGGGTGCAAAAGGTATAGAACACCTGAACCTCCCTATTCTCTGATTCAACACGCTATACCGCACATTAAAATAAGCACAACATGTATTATAGCCCCATGTTTTCCCTACCTGACTCGTTCTCGAAGGTGTGGTCAACCAACGGTCCTGTGTCGAGTGAGGGCGTCTCACCAGCATTCCACGTCCAGTCAAAGTGGTCGTTCACATCTTCTTGATAAAATCCACAAAGAGGACCAAAGTCGCTGATTCGAAATCACAACTTTCAGGTAGAGCTGAAAGAAAGGAGATCAGGTTGAAATCAGTGGTGGTGTCACTGAGGGGGGGGGGGGTGGATTCCTCGTAACTTTTTCTTGATTTCTTCCATTTCTGATATTTTATTTTATTTTTTATATTCTGTACTCACGTTGGGTGAATGTCATATCATCTATTCCTGCAGTTACTGTCCGTTTTCCTATACACAATACACAGTGCTCTCACAATTGACGCGTGACCTTACAAATAGTGTATGTTAGAAGTAATAGGCAATTGCCTAGTTAACGTCACTGTGTAAAAAATAACCGGCCAGTATTCTCTGAAATTCTAGAAAATATAGTTTTGTAACATTTCCTCAATTTTTAGCTAATTTAGGTGTTTGGAAATAGTCGCACTTTTGTGTTTTAGAAAGGATATGTAGGAAACGACAGATAACACCAAAAAATATGAAGAAATTATTTTCAAACCGTGTTAAGTCTGCAACCATATATGCTTCTCATTTTCAAGAATGCTGGTTAACAATAAGCAGACCATTGTCTCATTTCGTAAACAAAAGCCCACACATTATTGTATACCTTGCGTTTGCTTTATAATCGTTCACCCAACTGAAACTAGGCAGCTCATTGCTCATTGCACAGGTAAAATAGACACATGTGTTGTGAGGATTAAACCAGAGAAGATCTGATTTAATCAGTTGAGCTGTTTTCAATGAGTGTTATCTTGGTTTAATAGCTTTTTTAAAATGAGGTTTAAGTCCTGCAAAGGTCATGGTGAATTCAACTGTAGACATGACTGCATCATGAAGCAGAACCTGGACCTTAAACGCATTGCAAAACACCCTAGGCCCTATAGACAATACTCCCTCACACACTCACACACACCCCCACCCCGGCCCCCACCCAACCCAACCCCTATATCACGGTTGTTTGATGGGATCATTTATTAGTTTTTCAAACAAAAAAACATGTATAACCAAATTTTAGGCTTAAACAGCTAAAAGTGATATCGTGCTAATGTATACAGATGCTTTTGAGTCGTTCTCAACTTTAATATCCCCTCTTTTACAAAATTATTCACTTTTATAGTATTTTTAAAGCTTTTTCGGATATAAAATGTATCTATTAATGACAAAATTGGTGGCGCTATTTAGTTACTGGAAATTACCATTTCAAGCTTTTAATACAAATAATTCCTTTTATTGTTTGATACAATATGTTTATAAAATTTCCTTGTGGCTTGTTTCACCTATTCCCGCTGTTTTAATGGCGGTATTAATCACCGAACCCTTGCATATAAAGAAATATGATTTAGGATAAATAGCGCCATCTATAGTTTGCATTTAATTAATAATGAAGCCAATTCTATATACATCAAACAGCCGTGATATATACTCACGTGCTTGGGTGAATGTCACATCGTCTATTCTTATGTCGGAAGCAGGACCTGGACCTCTTACGCATTCCAAAACAACCTATAGTCAACACACACATAAAAAGTGTACATAAATTTACCGAATACCATTAATTACAATTTATACATAATTATAGTTACATACATTTTAAATCCAAGTAATTGGACACTATGCATTAAGGGCTGGGGTATGAACGTTTGGACAGTATTTATTTTGGGACATTAGAGCACATCAGACATATCGAATTGCATTCTGAATACGAAGAATGTCATTCTGATATCAAATAATTTTGATTTTTTGAAATTCGCAATTTAATACACATTTTATGGCAAATCATTAAAATTGATATTTTTGATATTTAACAGTACTTGAAGTAAACTTTATAAATCTGATGATTTATACTTAAAGTGTATGTAGGTGGGATGAAAAGCCGACGATCAATTGAAAATTTTGACCTTTCAGTATTGAAGATATGGATTTTTCCCAAAACACCAAAAAAATTGGTCTTTTGGGGAAAAAAATCCATATCTTCAATATGAATGGTCAACATTTTCAATTGACCGTCGGCTTTTCCTCCCTGCTACATACACTTTAAGAATATATCATTAGATTTATATAATTTACTTCGAGGCCTGTTATATATCAAAATTTGAAAAATATCAAATTTTTATAATTTGTCATAAAATTTGTATTATATTGTAATTTTCAAAACTGAAAATTATTTGATATCAGAAAGACATGCTTCTTATTCAGAATGCAATTCGATAGGTCTGAGGTGCTCTCATGTCCCACAAAAAATACTGTCGAAACACAATAAACGCTCATTTTAGATCCCTTAACATATCGCTCATTTCTACTCGGACGGTGGCTTTGAAAAGAATTGTTCATCAAATAAGGCTACATATTACCTTAAAGGCCAAACAGAGTAGATAAGTATCCGTGCATTCTGCCACTCTCCCTTCTTAGTCCAATGCATTTCATGATCACAATGGTTATCCTAACATATTACTGTGCAGGTCATAATGCATGTGTCTCCAAGATCATAACCTCAGAATAGTCTCTCACTTGATGTTGGAGACTTATCTTTGTTTGTTCCTATAGAGTCACCAATTCATTCCATTAATTAGCATATCACGGCCTCTTTCTTATTATGAAATCGATGGCTCTGAAAAGAGCTGTTCAGCAAATGCAGCTACTTCTTACCTTAAAAAACCCGAAGAGTAGAGATAGGTATCCGTGCTTCCTTCTACTCTCCTTTCTTTGTCCTTGGCCCACTTCTTGACCATATTGGTTCTCCTACCATATTGCAGCCATTTTCTATACGGTGGCTCCGAAAAGAGCTGTTCTTCAAATACAGCTACTTCTTACCTTAAAGACCCCCGCAGAGTATATAGGTATCCGTGCTTCCTTCCATTCTCCCTTCTTTGTCCTAGGTCCACTTCTTGACCATATTGGTTCTCCTAACATATCATTGTGCATGCTATATACATTGAGTGTACCCATAGACATTCCCATCTCGTCCCACATGCTATACCAGAAAGTCAACACAGTAGTGGGTGCTGCGTTGGAACCTTCAATGGCGGGGCTTATGATGCGTGCTGTTGATCCTTCGGTTTCAGCCTGACGTGAATCAGTAAAGATGAACCAACCAGCTGAAAATCAAGACATAGTGATTATTTAATGGTTATTCGCTGTAGGAACACGCTTGTGCCCTTATAGGACAAGGTTGCTTAGGAAAGGGGCTATTTGTTTGGTGACCTTGAAATATCATTCTGGGGGAGAGGGGTAAGCCTTTGTTGATTTGGACTAATAACTGCGAAAGACAAACATACAGACAGGCAGACAGACATAATATGAAGACATACATACAGAAATATACTCGAACACACTGAAAAATATGTGCCCGACTATTTGCTTTGATATCCGGGGGCACATTCTCTTGTTCATAGGGCTTCCATTGCAATAAAATCATGCTTGTAACCAGTTCCACAATTAGGCGAGGAAGCGAACGAAGTGGGGGAGGGTCAAGGAGGTGGGGGAGAGGATGTAGACATTTGTTACTGCTTTGAGCACGATTGAGACTGATCCTGGACCAATAAAGGTGTTTGGCTACTGTATCAAAAATTTCTGAAATAGGGGGAGGCTACCTGAAACACAACACAGACCAGGTGTGACATATCGACACAGACAATAAATTTGCATGTAAGCCTATATTGAGCTCATTCTCCTTGAGATGTTGGATACTGTCTTGCCTGCCATTGGCAGTTATCATCTAATACTTGTACCCAATCACATCAATGAGAGTGGGTCTGGGTCTGGGAGTGGGTTAAGGGATGAGAAACGCATTTATACTTACTGCCTGTAGTATATGGTCTTCTTGTGGTCCAGTTCCTACTGAGAATGTTGGATACTGTCTCGCCTGCCATTGGTAGTTATCGTCTAGTACTTGTACCCAATCACACCAATGAGAGTGGGTCTGGGTATGGGAGTGGGTTAAGGGATGAGAAACGCATTTATACTTACTGCCTGTAGTATGGTCTTCTTGTGGTCCAGTACCGACTGAGAATGTTGGATATTGTCTCGCCTGCCAGTGATAGTTATCATCTAATACTTGTACCCAATCACACCAATGAGAGTGGGTCTGGGTATGGGAGTGGGTTAAGGGTTGAGAAACGCATTTATACTTACTGCCTGTAGTATGGTCTTCTTGTGGTCCAGTTCCTACTGAGAATGTTGGATACTGTCTCGCTTGCCATTGGTAGTTATCGTCTAGTACTTGTACCCAATCACACCAATGAGAGTGGGTCTGGGTATGGGAGTGGGTTAAGGGATGAGAAACGCATTTATACTTACTGCCTGTAGTATGGTCTTCTTGTGGTCCAGTACCGACTGAGAATGTTGGATATTGTCTCGCCTGCCAGTGATAGTTATCATCTAATACTTGTACCCAATCACACCAATGAGAGTGGGTCTGGGTATGGGAGTGGGTTAAGGGTTGAGAAACGCATTTATACTTACTGCCTGTAGTATGGTCTTCTTGTGGTCCAGTTCCTACTGAGAATGTTGGATACTGTCTCGCTTGCCATTGGTAGTTATAGTCTAGTACTTGTACCCAATCACACCAATGAGAGTGGGTATGGGAGTGGGTTAAGGGATGAGAAACGCATTTATACTTACTGCCTGTAGTATGGTCTTCTTGTGGTCCAGTACCGACTGAGAATGTTGGATATTGTCTCGCCTGCCAGTGATAGTTATCATCTAATACTTGTACCCAATCACACCAATGAGAGTGGGTCTGGGTATGGGAGTGGGTTAAGGGATAAGAAACGCATTTATACTTACTGCCTGTAGTATGGTCTTCTTGTGGTCCAGTACCGACTGAGAATGTTGGATACTGTCTCGCTTGCCATTGGTAGTTATCATCTAATACTTGTACCCAATCACACCAATGAGAGTGAGTCTGGGTATGGGAGTGGGTTAAGGGATGAGAAACGCATTTATACTTACTGCCTGTAGTATGGTCTTCTTGTGGTCCAGTACCGACTGAGAATGTTGGATATTGTCTCGCCTGCCAGTGATAGTTATCATCTAATACTTGTACCCAATCACACCAATGAGAGTGGGTCTGGGTATGGGAGTGGGTTAAGGGATAAGAAACGCATTTATACTTACTGCCTGTAGTATGGTCTTCTTGTGGTCCAGTACCGACTGAGAATGATGGATACTGTCTCGCTTGCCATTGGTAGTTATCATCTAATACTTGTACCCAATCACACCAATGAGAGTGAGTCTGAGTATGGGAGTGGGTTAAGGAATGAGAAACGCATTTATACTTACTGCCTGTAGTATGGTCTTCTTGTGGTCCAGTACCGACAGAGAATGTTGGATACTGTCTCGCCTGCCATTGGTAGTTATCGTCTAGTACTTGTACCCAATCACACCAATGAGAGTGGGTCTGGGTATGGGAGTGGGTTAAGGGATGAGAAACGCATTTATACTTACTGCCTGTAGTATGGTCTTCTTGTGGTCCAGTACCGACTGAGAATGTTGGATATTGTCTCGCCTGCCAGTGATAGTTATCATCTAATACTTGTACCCAATCACACCAATGAGAGTGGGTCTGGGTATGGGAGTGGGTTAAGGGATAAGAAACGCATTTATACTTACTGCCTGTAGTATGGTCTTCTTGTGGTCCAGTACCGACTGAGAATGTTGGATACTGTCTCGCCTGCCATTGGTAGTTATCATCTAATACTTGTACCCAATCACACCAATGAGAGTGAGTCTGAGTATGGGAGTGGGTTAAGGGATGAGAAACGCATTAACTTACTGCCTGTAGTATGGTCTTCTTGTGGTCCAGTTCCTACTGAGAATGTTGGATATTGTCTTGCCTGCCATTGGTAGTTATCATCTAATGCCTGTATCCAATCACACCAGTGATCACGATCATCGAAATTACAATCTGGTAGACTAAAAACAAATCCTGCAAAACAACAGGGATATGATATCTCAATAATAATTTAATATTATTTTGTGCAAGTAATATTATTCCCTATGTACATATCCAACTTCTCAATATGATGGTGTACCACCATTGCCGAGTACCACCTCGTAGTATACCCGGTGTACCACCAGGTGGTACTCCACAATAGTGATACAACAGGTGTAGCACCATTGGAGGTACACCTGGTGTACAGTAGCGTAGCCAGCGGGGCAGGGGGGCAGAGTGCCCCCTGACAAAAAAATGAAAGAAAAAGTGCCCCTCTGACAAAAAAATGAAAGAGAAAATCAGGAGGGCCACGGAAGAGAAAAAGGGCAAGGAGACCCTTTTCTAGCTAAATTCAGGGCTAAAATAGTGTAAAATACAAAAATTTTCCTCGCTACGCGCGCACATTGTAACAATAAAGCCTTTTATTTAGCCAGATAATGGGCGAAAATAGTGTAAAATACCATGAAACATCATCCCAATAAGGCCATTTTCGGGAAGCTCGAAGACATAGAGTCTCTATGTATTGTAATGATGATGCAACTGCAATTTTTTTCGTCTGTGCCCCCAAAATTTTATTTTGCACCCCCTGACCAAGAAAGCTGGCTACGCCCCTGCTGGTGTACCTCTACAGTGGGTACACCGTTGCAGAGGTACACATGGTGTACCACCGTTATGGTGTACCCTAGGTTATACCGATGGTTGTTCACCAGGTGTTGCGATCGCACTGTCTGCAGCGTGGAGAATGTGTTCATGCTATGTGTGTTATTTCTCCGCGATCGGAGTTGATTCTGATTGAAGTTTTATTGTGCAGTGCTAGTGGTTGACTATATCTTTCTAAAGCTGCAAGTGAGCAAGTCCCTTCTGGGATTGGAAGGATTATCTTGTTTAAAATGAAGTGGGTTATGGAGTGAATTTGGCGCATAGTGAGTGGTCTGCAAAAAATATAAAGTTTGTATGCAGTGGTATAAGCCTTGTGAGTTAGGGTGGTGTGTTTGTTATCCAAGAAAGAAGACAAGAACCAGACTCTGTACATACGATTTGTAACGACTACCTATTCTGCAAGGTCTGTTCTTTGAATTTTTATACGCTCTCCCTTTTGGGATTGAGCACTTTATTCAAAAGATAGTCTAACTATGAGTAAAAGTTGTTATTACACTCCTGTATTACAGCGTTTTCTGACTATCTCCAATAGACAGACTGACTCTGGGATAGACTTTGGTTGTGTTGACACCATGGAATGTATATTCATTCACATTCCGACGATTGCCTTCTTGAAACTCGGAGTATTGAGTTTTTGAATTTTTATGTAAAAAAATACATATCCTTTGTTTATCAAACCAAAAGGAGTATAGCCAATACCATTCAACATGTCTTTTACATACCCGGTTTACATAGTTTTTAACAATCTTTACTTGTGTGAATAAAAATATACAACGCCAAGGATGGAACCGTTTTCGTCTATCAGTTTTTAGGCAATAGTATTGAAGTACCGACAACATAGCTGTGATATGACAGTGTTATGATCACCGATTAGTCTTCAGTACGCGATTGTAATTAATCCGAGGTATTTGCTTATCAAGATACTCAATAAACCACGAATCAAATAATATGAATGCTAATTTTATCAAAGACTTACCAAATAAACAGAACACCAACAATGTATATTCCTTAACTCGAATCATTTTGATGAAATATGACAATCTTTAGTATAGAAACGACTTCACCACAAAAATTATTTGATCGATTTATCCTAATAATTATTAAGGGCCGTGTAAAGACAAGCACTCGCCCATTTGTCCACTATCAACGACCTTTGAGCTGTGGCTTAAAGTGGATGTACTTTGACTTCAAAATACAAATTTTATATGGCACTAACGAGTAACGACTCACGAGTCCTTTTGACGAGAGCTCAGTTAGATTTATTTTACTGCGTATGCAGCATAGGTACAATGATGGTGAAAAGGTACTTAAATCAGTCCTATTGGCCACACCCTCATGACACACCCATGACCCCCATAGAGCCAAGAAATTTTGACCTTTGACCTTTTTTAAAACACCTCCCATATAACAATATTATTGTCATTAGTGGCTAGAGGTGTGACATTGAACACAATTTAAGCAAGTTTGAAATTTGACCCTGTGTTAAGTTTGATGACCTTTTCTCGCTAAAGGCTACTCCGGGTCATTTGCTATTATGCACTTTTTGAACACCCTCCAATCGGTACCACCACCCCTGCCCCCCCTACACACATTACATGATATTTGAAGGGGTCTAGTAATACAGGCTGTATCAAAATGACTGGTGTTGTTGACCCCATCCGTTGTCATGGTTGTTGGTGTTTTTGAAACCAACGATGGAGGACCCTACGGGAAGCCAATGTCCTAGGCTTTTTAAACCTTAATCTCAGTAGGTTACACAGTAGATAGGCAAAGTATTCTTTTTATGATTCCTTTCAGCTTAACAAACACTTTGCCACCATTTTTGTCAAAACCAGAGCAAGGTGATATCTATACCGTTGTACAACCAAAATATACCGTTTTAACCCCAAAATGAAGTTTTTGTAAAATACCTCTAGGTCGTAAATAGCAGATTTTTTTTTTTTTTGGAATCCTTGGAATTTTATTTCTCAACAAGATTAGAGTATCTTCAAATTTGACCTTCAAATTTGATGACCTCTAGACTAGAGGTCACTAGGGGTCAAATCAGAAATGCCTCCACATCTTTATAAACTATTTTTTACCATAAGTTCATTTATGGAGACTCTCATGCTTTTATCACAAAGTACACTCACCTCAGTAGCTGTACAAAAAACGGACGGAGAACTAATTATTTTGATACAGCCGGTAGAGGGGGCTACATATTTTGCCAGTTATAACAGCATTATAAACACAACACACAAAAAAAGTCTGCACTCATGTAACCCGTTCTACACCAAAACCTGATTTTGTTATGACCATTTGATTGAAAAGATTACGTGCAGAATCTTGTTATCTCCAACTTTGCTACCAAACACTCTAAATTGACCAAGTTATATGAAATTTGGTACATTTTCAAAAGTTGCAAATCACAAGTGCCCGGTTTATTTAATAGTTACTTTAAACACATGGATTGTTACAATGCTTATCTGATGAATACTGTACGCCGGACAAGTGACGTCATAATCGGATAAACTACCATAGCAATAGATGAATAAATTTTTTTGAATAGACCGCTCTGCACTACAAGCAGATTGCACTAATCACCTGTGCAAACATATATTGAATACAATACCGCTCTTCTAACAAAGATACTTATCAAACAGGTGCGAGTGATCAGCCTTTCTTTGACATCTATGGTTCAATGCATCAGTACCGCGTGAACGTTGTAGTGCAAGGCGGTATAGTCAAAATTGTATTCATCTATTGCTATGGTAGTTAATCCGATTAACAACGTCACTTCTACGGCGTATACGCTATCGAAGTGATGATGTAACATGATTAATTACCATAGCAATAGAGGAATACAATTTTGGAATAGATCGCCCTGCAACACTAAAACGTTCACGCGGTACATATGCATTGAGCCATAGATGTCAAAGAAAGGCTGATCACTCGCACCTGTAAGATTAGTATTTTTGAAAAGAGCGGTATTGTATTCAATATATGTTTGCAGACATACACAGATGATTAGTGCACTCTGCTTGTATTGCAGGGCGATCTATTCAAAAAGTGTATTCCTCTATTGCTATGGTAGTTAATCCGATTATTACGTAACTTCGGCAGCGTATAGGGCATGACGGATGTGATCGATATAACCTGGCGGTTGTTACGCGTACGGGCTATGTCAATGCGCGCTGCAATTCATCGCTACGTCTGCTTGCTCCTTTTTCAATTTGCAACTTTTACAAATGCACCAAATGGTATCAATCTTGGCTAATTTAGAGTGTTTGGTAGCAAAATTACTAACAAATTGAAGATTACACGATTCTGCACACGAACTTATCGACCAAAGTGTCATAACAATACTGGTTTTGGTGTAGGACGGGCTACATAAGTGCGGACTTACTTTTTGTGTTGTGTATATGAATCTTTGTCAATTTAGAGTGTTTGGTAGCAAAATTGGTAACAATTGAAGCTTACAAGATTCTGCACACGAACTTATCAATCAAATTGTCATAACAAGATCAGGTTTTGTTGAAGGACTGGCTACATAAGTGCGGACTTACTTTTTGTGTTGTGTATATGAATCTTTGTCAATTTAGAGTGTTTGGTAGCAAAATTGGTAACAATTGAAGCTTACAAGATTCTGCACACGAACTTATCAATCAAATTGTCATAACAAGATCAGGTTTTGGTGTAGGACGGACTACATAAGTGCGGACGTTCTTTTTGTGTTGTGTATATGAATCTTTGTCAATTTAGAGTGTTTGGTAGCAAATTTGGTAACAATTGAAGCTTACAAGATTCTGCACATTAACTTATCAATCAAATTGTCATAACAAGATCAGGTTTTGTTGAAGGACTGGCTACATAAGTGCGGACTTACTTTTTGTGTTGTATATGAGTCTTTGTCAATTTAGAGTGTTTGGTAGCAAAATTGGTAACAATTGAAGCTTACAAGATTCTGCACACGAACTAATCAATCAAATTGTTATAACAAGATCAGGTTTTGGTGTAGGACGGACTACATAAGTGCGGACGTTCTTTTTTTTGTGTTGTGTATATGAATCTTTGTCAATTTAGAGTGTTTGGTAGCAAGTTTGGTAACAATTGAAGCTTACAAGATTCTGCACATTAACTTATCAATCAAATTGTCATAACAAGATCAGGTTTTGTTGAAGGACGGACTACATAGGCTATGTGCGGACTTTCTTTTTGTGTTGTGTATATGAATCTTTGTCAATTTAGAGTGTTTGGTAGCAAATTTGGTATCAAATTGGAGATAACAAGATTCTGCACACGAACTTATCAATCAAATTGTCATGACAAGATCAGGTTTTGGTGTAGGACGGGCTACATAAGTGCCCGCATAAGTGTGGACTTTCTTTTTGTGTTGTGTATATTTCTATCACTGGAGTTACACTGTTTATTAAATATCAGCTGATTTACAGGTTGTATCCATGTTAATGAATAACTTGAGTTTGTTTGCATTTTTACTTGATGATCTGATATAACTACAGTTCATTCATAATTGTGCGTAGGGGTTACGTAGTATAGTTACTATAATATCTCTTTACTTAGTAACACCAAACAAGAAGCGACGCAATTTATGACTTCACAGTTCACAAATACATGTTGCCATGACATGTTGGCTACTTGGCTTCTTCAAAATACGATTGAACAGTTTCATTCACGAGCAGTAATGCCTTCTGGAAATATATGTAATTTTAAAAACTTGGTCACCCACAGTGCACCACGGGTTTTGCACAGTATTGTTTGTGGGACCAGAGGCTAAGAGCACAACCAGCACATCAGACACACCAAATTGCATTCTGAATACGAGGAATGTCCTGATGATATCAAATCATTTCATTATGAATTTCCATACATTATAGATAAATTTTACTTCGAGTAGGGCCTACTGTTAAATATCAAAAATATTAATTTTTAATCATTTGCCATAAAATGTGTATTACATTAAAAAAATCAAAAAATCAAAATTATTTGATATCAGAAGGACATTCTTCGTATTCAGAATGCTATTCGATATGTCTGATGTGCTCTAATGTCCCACAATAAATACTGTTCAAACGTTCTTTTCCCCATCCCTTAAGGGACTGTTATATATCAAAAATGTGAAAAATATCAACTTTTAATAATTTGTCATAAAATTTTTATTATATCGTGAATTTCAAAAAATGAAAATAATTTGATATCAGAACGACATTCTTCGTATTCAGAATGCAATTCGATATGTCTGATGTGCTCTCATGTCCCACAAAAAATACTGTCGGAACGCTCAATACGCTCCTTCCAGATCCCTTAAGGAAGAATTTTTGGAAATATTAAGGGCAGGGACAGACTTAGGTTTCAGTTTTCTACTGGCCCTCCGGGCCAGTGAAACGGCAAATCTACTGGCCCTGCAATAAATTTACTGGCCCAACTTTTTCAATATGTTCTACGCCAAAAAGTGCAAATAAAGATATATAAAATGTTCCCATGCCCGTAAACAGGGGGCAGGTGGTGAACACCCCCTCGAAAAAAAAAAAAAAAAAGTACCCTATTTTGACCCAAAAGTCCCATTCACGAGCGTAGCAAGCGAAAAATAGAGATTTTCAGTCCTTGTCGGTCAAAAAAGGTCCTAATTTTGAACAAAAGTCCACTTCTTAAAAATCCTGGTTACGGACCTGCACGTTCCAATGCGACTTTTAAAGTTAGAGACTACCAGTTACCAAACTTGATACATGTTACTTGTGTGTTAACATTATTTTATTCTGTGCCACCATGGACCCTAAAATCTTTTTCCAGGATCTATGGTGCCACTTTAATTCAAGCAAACCTGAACATTTTTAATTGTTTTGTACTGAGCGTATTCAATATAGAGAGACTAGTCACTAACACAAGTTCAGTCGGTAGTCCTTCCTTAATTAATAAATCTATAGTTCCAAAAGTTCACAAAAGAAAAGGTTCAAGTATGCGGTATCGGTATTTGCGATATCACTATCATCATCAGATAGAGCATGAAAGAGCTTGGAAATAGTATGTAGGCCTACATCGCCGTATAAAGCGGCCGTATATTTCCAACTTGCTAGCAACACAAGGATAAGAATAAATGGACAAAAAATCATTAAATAAAAATATAAATTACACACAGGTGACATGTGGAACAGAAACTGTAACCAATTATGTCCATCGCTGATTATATCTTGCCTCAAATGAGTTATATCAGGATCAAAAATCTAGTGGCCCGCCGGGCCAGTATTGTTGGAAGTTTACTGCCCGAGGCAAAATCAACTGGCCCCGGGCCACCGGGCCACTGCTTAAATCCGTCCCTGATTAAGGGGGTAATTCACCCCTGCCCAAGTTTGTGCCTATTTTTGCATTTTTCTCAAAAATTATGGTGCATTGGGGACAACTAAGATATGTGTATTATAGGGGCAAGGACTACAACTACTGCACTGGAAATTTTATTTCAGCACAGACAACAGTTGTGGAGTTACAGTCAAAAATGAGGGAAAACCAATATTTGATCAATAAATCAATAACTATTTGCTTTGAGTTGCTGAATTTTCAGTACAGTAGTTACAATCCTTGCCCCTATAATATGCATATCTTACTTGTTACCAATGTGCTATCATTGTTGAGAAAAATGCAAAAATAGGCACAAAATTGGCCAGGGGTGTAGTACCCCCTTAAAGTATTATATTAGCCCTACTGTTTTGCCCCGGACTGTTTTGACGGCGATCTGTCTCTCTTTCTCTATCTTGATATTTATCATGTTATTATCAAATGTTGAAAACCTTTATCAACTCACGTGTCAGGTATGTGCTGCTTATGAATAAAGCAAAGGTTGCTGTTTCATAAACACATCTGTGTCATGTACACATTAACCTATTTCAAATCTTGAAGGTGTAATCGATGTGACAATAAAAATGGGCGCATTATGCATTTGACTTTCAGGAAGTTGATGTCGGGCCAAGTTATATATTTTTTTCGCCCCCGAAAGCGAAGTTTTTTTTGTTTTTTTAATTTTATTTATTTGTTTTTTGAATTTTTTTTTTTGAATTTTTTTACAATTTTTTTTGGATTTTTGGTGTTTTTTTTGAAATTTTTTTCTTTTTGATTTTTTTTGGCATCGATGGGACACCGTACTATTCATTGCCCATGTCTTTTTTTAAAATTATATCACTGAGCTATTCCCCCTGCTATTCAAGTTGAAATCCATACACCCTCTATTGAAGACATGACCTTAAAGGAGTATTTCGTGATCCTAACATCATCTATTTATGTCATTTTTCATTAGATATCCACGAAAAAAACCTATTCCCAAAATTTCAGTTGATTCCGATTTTGCGTTCGCGAGTTATGCATGATTATGTGTATTACACTGCTCCATAGACAATGCGTTGTAATTTCGTTATGGTGCACCAGAACGAAATTCAAATTTCACGATATCTTTTCTAAACGAATTCATCTGCAAGAAATATTTTGTACATAAACATTATGTAGCCAGAGGTTTCCAGTGATATAAAAATCTCAACTTTTTTTGAGAAAAGTGGGGGATGAGGCTGTGGATCACGAAATGCCCTTAGAATCTACCACACATAATTTAAAATACATACTCCATATGTGAAAGATTAAGGCCGCTACAGACTCCGAGTGTTCGACGTAGAATATTTGATGTAACATATCTACGTTATTTAATCTATTCCCATTCTCTTTCCAGTAATGTTTAAAGGAGTATTTCGTGATCCTAGCATCCTCTTTTTATGACATTTTTCAGTACATATCCACGAAAAAGCCTATTCCCAAAATTTCAGTTGATTCCGATTTTGCGTTTGCGAGTTATGCATGATTATGTGTATTACACTGCTCCATAGACAATGTGTTGTAATTTCGTTCTGGTGCACCAGAACGAAATTCAAATTTCACGATATCTTTGCAAAACGAATTAATCTGCAAGAAATATTTTGGACATAAACATTATGTAGCCAGAGGTTTCCAGTGATATAAAAATCTCAACTTTTTTTGAGAAAAGTGGGGGATGAGGCTGTGGATCACGAAATGCCCTTTAAGTTCTAACGAATGTTTGATGACGTAAAATCGATAATATGTTACGTAGAATATCTGGTAGAAATATATTATCGATTTTACGTCATCAAACATTCGTTAGAACTTAAACATTTCTGTAAATAGAACGGAAATAGATTAAATAACGTAGATATGTTACATCGAATATTCTACATGTTGAATAAAAAGCCTGTAGATTACCTTAATGTCATGTCTACCATTGGTGGTGTAGATTTCAACTGGAATATTTTGGAGACAACTGCCATGCCGTGCTTTCATTAGACTTCTCCGTAGTCCACTTGCCAATTGTGCATACCCTGGCTATTACATTTTAGCTTAAAACTCTGATTTAATTAATGTGTGCACAATTGATAGATTTTCACAACTGATCTTTTCAGTCACCGTACGCCCTCTGTTTGTTAGCTTCCCAAGTGGACTACTGACTTTGATTGAGAGTTAGGCCAATTTCTGGCCTAACTAAAATTGGTCATGATGTAATGCATCGTGAAAAATGAATCTGGCTTGTGATTGGTCGCCCAGATCTCGTTATTGTTTAAATCCTCCCGACGCGTACTGGTACCATTATAACTATACATGATACACAACTATCTAGGGAATGCGGCGCTTTTGTGCTGGTGGATGAACGTATGCATCTAGCGCGTATGTATATACCATGCTTAGTCTTGTGGTTAGATTTTATTGATAAACAAGTATGATTGACAGTGTGTGAGTCCCGAGGTAAAGTTCTGCTTAAAAGTGAAAGTCCATAGTCGTTTTTTCGGATAATAAACTGGCAGATTCTAAAATTAGAATTGTTCAGTATTGAAGTGTCATTATAATTATGCCATTATGATATGTTGCAAATAAGCCTACATAGGACCTATACTTTACTTTACTGTCACAAATATAATTATATAAACTCTTTCATAACCATTTTATACTAGTATTTTGATGTAATAAATAGCAGTATAATTTCGAGTTCAACTGATGTGCGTTCATCATGATTAATAACATTTTTATTTATCAAAAATCGACTATGGCATAGTTTATGCTTTCATATGTGATGGGTCATAATTATATTATTTGTTTACAAAACCCTTAGTTAGCTTTTAATTGTTGTTTGTCAAATAAAATTAATCACTCCCTTTTAGGATACACCTAATGGTCCAATAATCTGATCTTTTCACCCAAAACATGCTAAATAGGTACAACGTTATCGATATTACTACAATCATACTTTCTTTTGCCAAAGTAATTATCATGATCTGCGTTTTAGAAATGAGACCATCATGATCACCGATGACAATCAAAATACATCGGATGAAAACGCCTGCCTGTATGTATCTCTCATACTAGCGTGAATCATCCTATTGGGGTGGGAAGAAAGGCACCGACCATAATTGGAGGCGCGGGTCTGATTGGGACACAAGCCATTATTCGGCAGTTGGGGGTGGGGAACAAACCGTTTTTGGCAGTTTTCCTATGGGATTTTCTAAATTTTCAAATCGATGGGGCACGTGCGACTGCCCATATGACGCTACGCCACTAGCTCTCATGAAAATGAAAGCGTTACAAAATAAACGCATTAAAGTGTTATAACCTTAAACAAGTGTTAATAACATTTCCGTATAAACATTCGCAAAAGGTTAAATACGTTGCCAGGAAACTATTAAATGTCGGGTATAAAGTAAAGCATAGCCTATATAAAACTTTTTAATTGATAACATTCAAAAATATTTTTGCAAACTTGTTGCAAAACTCTCTAACATTCTACAAAAAAAACCAAATTGCATATAAATACTTGACAATACAATTTTTGACAACATATTTAAAATACTGTTGCGTTTTATTTCAATTTCATACAAAACGTTTCAAGACCTTTATATAACCAATATTTAATGTTATTAAATCGTTATGACCCAAACCAAAATAAAAAAAATTGTGTTGCTGGAAAATGCTTAATGTGTTTTGTTGTTTTGGGGTGTTTTTTTTTTAATTATCTTCAAAAATGTCTGTCACTGTTTATGTTTATATGTTAAGTAAGATCGAAAACTCGGCATAATATTTGAAGTTGCACCCTTTTACTTTGAATGATTACGAGTGCAATATTTAGGCAGATAGGCGACCGGGTCAAATTCCACTGATCTACTGCTGATAGCAATATCACGGCAAACCGCTACTACTGATACTACGTGTTGCACATGCCACTGGCAAACACAGCGTCGCTGAGAAAACAACATAACTTAACATCATGGAAGCGATGGACTATGATACCGAAAAACCTACTAAAAGCAACAAAAAGGCTATAATTTGGTCTGTTATCCTAACCACGCTAATAGTCGGTACAGCTTGTGTTCTAGCAACTTATTTCCTTCATCCAGACTATGGAAATACCACACCGCCAGATTCAGAACCAGTTTCAAAAGAACCACCAACTCAAGGACCACCGCTAGAGGAGATATACAGGGTGGAGTGTCTGCCTGGGCAGTTTCCATCGCAAGAGCAGTGTCTTGCTAAAGGATGTCTGTATGGAGAGACGACGGTGGAAGGTGTGCCTTGGTGTCACTTTCCGGAGAATTATGGAGCTTATAGGTAGGGGAAAGACAGGATTGTATATTTCTTTTGTGCGATATCAGTTTGTGATTTGGCACGGTACTGATCACACAGAATTTTTTCAATTTTTTTTTCTGCAACCATAACGGGACGCAACATTTTGTTTAAATCCTAACCCTAACCCTAACCATAACACTTACCCTAACCCTAACACGTACCCTAACCCTAAACCCTAACCCTTTCCTATGTGTTCCTATGGGTTATAAAATTTTTGCGTCCCGTTATGGTTTTAGAAAAAAAAAAAATTAAGCGTCCGGCACCTCCTGGGATATACTGAAGGGATGCTGCTGGATTTAGTCTAGGATGCTGCAGCCAAGCAAAATTGTTTTGCTTGCCAAGATCGCAACAGCAGTGGATTAAAGCTTTTAGTCCCCTGCTCCGCAGCCGACTGATGATGATGACAAAATTATACAGACCTTTATATGTTCCAGGTTTAATTTTATTATTATACATCTTTGGTTTCTTTTAAACTCTTAAGCTGAATTTATACTCAATCGCTGAGCGGTATAGCGATTGGATTTTAACCAATGAGGTAGCCCGCTTTTCCCGACGCAACAAAAAAGGCGCTACCTCATTGGCTAAAAAGCCAATCGCTATCGCTCAGCGATGAAGTATAAATTCAGCTTTACAACGCCTTTTCCTTTTTAGGATGGTAGGTTCCCGTGAAGATAGACCATGGGGGTTCCAGGTTCGACTCCAGAGGATTGAGGGCGTACCCAGTCAATTTGGCGGTGATATTGATAGTGTTATATTAGCCGTAGAATATCAAACTACAAACAGGTTGCACTTTAAGGTGAGTGAAATGATTTGGTAACGTACGTTACCGGAATATTCTTCCATTTGTGTATAAATATTTATTATCCGAAATATCTCCAAGGAATGTGATATTAGCCATATGCTAAATATTTACCCCATAGGCTAAATATGGGCATATGTCTACATGCTTTTTTTTTTTTTTTTTTTTTCTGAACTTGATGTAAAATATCATGCAAGTAAGATTGCTCATTAAGTTGGTCGTAGTGTAGACACAGGGTAACTAAGGTGACTTGGTAACGTGCGTTACTGAAGTCTCCGTGTAATAATATAATGAAGAACTCTTTTTTATCTTGCCGCGTTCAATCACAGGCTACTACTGCCTGTTCAATTAGCTTCTTTGTATTTTTAAGATATTGAAAAAATACAAAATTGTGGTCAAAGTCATACATACATGACTGGTTGAGCCGTAAGATGGGATTTTGGTAACGTCCGTTACTGATTGAGACGAAAGATGGGATTTTGGTAACGCACGTTACCGAATGAGTCACCTTCCTCATTACGTTAAAGTAACCAGTATCATGTTTTATCCTGACAGTTCTACGACCCTGGGAATCAGCGTTTTGAAGTGCCGCTATCCATGCCAGGAACACCTGAGTCTCAACCATCCAACCCCGAACTATGAGGTTCGGATGACAGAGAATCCATTCTCTCTTCGAATAATTAGAAAAGCCACCGGAACAGTCTTGTAAGTATATGATCTGTAATTTTCCGTATTAATAACCAGCCTCTCAGCAAACACAAAACATTTAACAGAAAACGTTTAAATTCCGGGCATATTTGATATTATATAAAAGCTTTAACGCAATAATAAATGAGGCACAGTGTCATCGCCCCGATATCTTCATGGCAGAAATCGCCATGGTAGGTTGAATCCACCGCCACGCATGGCCATTTTGTTCCGACCTGTTTAATAGTTTTGAGACGCATAATAGGCTGACTAAGGCTACTGACAATTGCCCGGTGACTGACCTCGCTGTGTGTGAGTCGAGCATGGTACGCCATAGGTCATAGGCCTATGCTTTTAGACTACCCACGATTGGCCTATACACTGCGCTATATAATTCGGCACATATAAAATCAGAATTATTGTCGGTTTTTGAGTTCAAGACTCAAGCTTCTTTCTCAAGACGCAAGCTAACGACTAGTCATATCTGTTCAACACATATGTTCAAGTGCAAGGAACCACATCTGGTTTCTTTAGACGAAATCATTTACGGGAGATATTCATCATTTTCTACCCCGGTATCCAAAGATTTTCATCTGAATATCAAAATCGTGCATAGCACATTCACGTGTATCGAACCCGGGTATTGATTTTAGTGTCTCTGGTGTACCAAGTAATTATTTGCCAGGCGATGTCGGTGTGTGAGGCAGCTTCAATAAAAAATAACAAAGAATTAAATTACGGCTGAGTTTTGAAAGTTATTTTTCAGTATTTAAAAAAAACGTACAGCCACGCAAATTATATGTAGGCTATGTAAGAAAAGGATTGTTATCAAAGAGTTTTGTTATATCAAATATTAACATATGATCAAATTGTATGTAACTACTGATATCATGCACGTGCTACAAACAATACATTTAATATTGACATCTTTATGCACGTATTACATGTATATAGGCAGTGCACAGCAACTTTCTTCCGAGGCACGGTATTTGCTAAAGGCCTAGAATCAACTTATCACGTACAAGAGAACCGCTATAGATATCCATAAAAAAAGAAAGGAAGTTATAGCCATAATGTTTGATTTCCATTCAATTTCAATTTTGTTATTCTTTACTCAAAATGCTGAAATAGTATTAGTAATCATAGGTGTAGGTAAAGTGGAAACCCCGATTCTTACCGTTTTTGACGTGGTGTTCTATGGAGGACTATTAAACGTACGACAATACCGGGCGACAATAATGTCAAAATTGCTCTATTGACCTGACAAACACAATCAATTTTGCTGATTCCATTTAGGGTAGGCCTAAGTTGGGACACGTGTAAACATTACCCAAGTGTTACAGTAGGCCTATGCCAAAAGATCATGTTTGAAAACATTACATTTACAAATTTTATAAAATCGTACATTATGGCTTTAACCAAGGTAATCATGTGCACTGTGTGTTGACCCAATTCTCAGCTCCACATGCAACGGCAAACCAAATTTCCTGTCACGTAATGCACACACAAAACATGAGAAAAAGTTTTTATTGCGTATAATGGGCTGATATCTAGGGGTAGTGGGTCCGAGATTATTTATACAATGTAAGTTGAAAGACTGCGATTTTCTTACCATGATGCAGTCATGTCTACAGTAGAATTCACCACGACCTTTGCAGGACTTAAAAGCTATTAAACCAAGATAACACTCATTGAAAACAGCTCAACTGATTAAATCACATCTTCTCTGGTTAAATACACACAACATATGTTTCTGCTTTACATGTACAATGGAGCAATGAGCTGGTATTATAGTTTCAGTTGGGTGAACGATTATAAAGCGAACGCTAGAGAACAATTCTGTGTGGGCTTTTGTTTACGAAATGAGACAATACTCTGCTTATTGTTAACCAGCGTTCTTGAAAATGAGAAGCATGGTGGTTTGCAGACTTAACACGGTTTGGAAATAATTTCTTCATATTTTTTGGTGTTATCTGTCGTTTACATATCCGTCATAAAACACCAAAGTACGAATATTTCCAAACATCTAAATTAGCTAAAAATTTAGGACATGTTACAAAACTATATTTTCTAGAATTTTAGAAGAGTACTTTTAATATTGGCCGGTTATTTTCACACAGCGATGTTAACTAGGCAATGTACAGGGTGGGCCATTAAAAGTTCACACTTTTTCGATGGCTTATTTCTCAGAAATGAAAACACATATTGAAATAAGTTGAACATATTTGTAAACCTCTATGTCTGGACTGTCATTGCTGAAAAGGACATTAACATCCATGGTCTAATTACAAAATGGCGACCATTTAAAGCAGAGAAGTCAAAAACCACTTTGCACACACGTAAGACTATAGACAATGATCATGCATATTTTAAAAGTTTTTAGGCTTAAGCAAGTTTTAAAAAAGTTTGATGACTCTTTGCCGGGGTCATCGGACTCATGCGTGTATGAATTGTTTACTGTTTGAAAATCATTCACTTGTGAAATTGACACAAAAGGCTGATTGGACATGCTCATTTACATAACAAATACACTAGTTTTGGAGGAACTTCAAATTTAAAATGCCTTGCGTGCGTTCTTGTCATTCATGTTAGAGATACCCGTGTAAGTACTTTGAGGTGATTCTTGCTGTTCAAAATGCGGCAGTTTACAAAGGAGGAACGAATTTTCATCGAGGAGGAAATTTCAAGAACCGGAAAGGTGCGCTCTGTCCTGAATGCATGGCCGAACCAGTTTCCGAATACCAGACTTCCTAGTCGCCGACACATCTATAATATTAAACAAAAGTTTCACTTACATGGAACTGTTCTCAATCGGAACAAATCTAACAGTGGGAGACCACGAACAGGAAGATCAGCCAATCACATTGCCGATGTTAGAAGGATTTGCAAGCTAACCCAAGATTGAGTACTCGACGGAACAATTGTCCCCATATTCCAAGGACAACGTTCAGACGAATCATCACTCATGATATCGAATGGCACCCTTATAAGATCCTTAAGCGTCATGGACTGCAACCAGGAGATCCAAATCGGCGACTTCAGTTTTGTAACTGGTTAGTTAACAGAGCACGTCGCTTTCTTGATACCGCTGTTGTTGTTGACGAGGCAAACTTTCAAATGGACGGGTCTGTCTCTTCTCAAAACGTACGAATGTATGCACCGAAAGGCAATCCTCCGAGAGACTTTGCTTTTAACGTTCCACATGACAAACGCAAAGTTCTCGCAGCCGTCACAAGAAACAACCGGTTGATAGGACCGATATTCGTTGACCAGAACATAAATGGAAACGTTTACCTCGACATAATCAATGATCAACTAGAGCCTCAACTGGTCCAAATATTTGGACAGCAAGCGAACGGGGCCATCCGCAGGGCGTGGTTCTTTCAAGACGGAGCGCCAACCACCGTCTTATCGCTGTTAGAGACAGATTGCAGGAGTTGTTTCCGCATCGTGTTGTCGGCCTTGGACATCATGTGGAGTGGCCTCCGAGGAGTCCTGATCTGACACCTTTGGACTTCTGGCTTTGGGGTGATGTTAAGGCGTCTGTGTATGCCGAAGGTCCGCCAAGGAATTTGCGGGAGCTGAGGAGACGTATTACAGATGCGTTCACAAGGATCCGACGCACCAGGGTTACTTCAAGAGCAGTTCACCATATGTACGATCGTGCGATGATTTGTATTCAGAAGCATTTTCACTGTGGCATGCATAAATACGTGACTTTATGGAACCATGATAAGCAGTAATGAAGAACAGAACTATTTTTATCAGAGTCAAATATGATTTTACTTGTATTCTTACTTTTGTGCAATATTTTTAATTTCATGACAATTTGAGACAAATAACTCGTTTCCATTGAAGCACTGCTACGGTTTACATGTGTCTATATGAAGAAATAATTTCCGAAGAGAAGGAGAGACATTCCTGACACCTATTTATAAATTTATCTTGTTATATCTCTATATAAGATTTATGTTATAGTGCAATAACCATCATGAAGACTCGGGTATAAAATTATGCACATTATCTAGAATGCGACTGCAAACAAACGTTAACTGCACAGATTATTTAAAGCTACTGTTACATATTCTGTTCAACTGGAAGGCTACATATTCTGTTTGAAAAAGAAATATTTATTTAAATATGGTTAATTTACAAGAGAAATATTGACAGAACTTTCATGCGTACTGTTATTTTTCTTCCTTTGTTCCTAATCCATTGTGGTGTGAACCAGCGACCACCATATATCGCGTGATCATCCGCTCCATTTGACTTACGTGTGTGCAAAGTGGTTTTGACCCCTTGCTTCAAATGGCCGCCATTTTGTAATTAGACCATGGATGTTAATGCCCTTTTCAGCAATGACAGTCCAGACATAGAGGTTTACAAATATGTTCAACTTATTTCAATATGTGTTTGCACTTTTGAGAAATAAGTCATCGAAAAAGTGTGAACTTTTTAATGGCCCACCCTGTACTATTACCTATATATAACATACACTAAAACACCAAAGTACGAATATTTCCAAACATCTAAATTAGCTAAAAATTTAGGACATGTTACAAAACTGTATTTTCTAGAATTTTAGTAGAGTACTTTTAATATTGGCCGGTTATTTTTCACACAGCGACGTTAACTAGGCAATTACCCATACTTCTAACGTACGCTATTTGTAGAGGTTACGCGACAATGGTAAGAGCACTGTGTATTGTGTATAGGAAAACGGACAGTAACTGCAGTATGCGTGATATCTTCAGTAGATAGCATAGCTTGCATAATGTAATCTCCAATGCTTTCTTTACCCGTACAAAAATCAATTGAGACTCAGTCACTATACTGCGCCAAATTTGGTTGTATTTAGGAGCGTTGACGCAAACTCTCTAATCACGTTTATATCATGCCTTTGTGTAGTGATCATTTTGATCGTGATTCAGGACTCAAGAGTATCAATCAATCAATCAATCAATCAATCAATCATTTTTCAATTAATCAATCAAATACTGTTTTTTCGCTTGGCTTTATACAGATGGGACACGTCATTTGGCGCTTTTACATTTGCCGACCAATTTCTCTCCATCTCGACTAAGCTTCCATCTAGCAATGTTTACGGCTTTGGTGAACATGAGCATAGCAGTTTCAGACATGATTTGAACTGGAGGACGTGGGGGATGTTCAGCCGTGACCAGCCACCAAGCGTAAGTTACCGGGGTATGTTCCCGGAGAGGCTGTTCCCGAATTGTACAAAAATAGAGCGCTGAAAGACACATTTGGACAATTTCAGCTATGCCCATGTCAGACTTTCCTGCCGCTTGCCACTGCGGCAATCAACCCGATGACAAGCCTTGATTGTGTCTGTTTGTCTGCAATGCGCGTGCACCACGCCGCTCAGTGAGCTTCAGCGGCAAGGCGGTATGATAGTATTAAACCAGCATAAATGACCCCTAAATTGCTCATCCCTCACATTTCCGTTTTTTTCAGGTGATTTTCAACCCCCAAACCCTTACTTTTTGCCGTTCGCAGCTCCGAAACCTTTTACCGGCCGGCGCGATACACCATCAGCTCCCAAAGACCCGGCACCTTAATGATGTGCCCCCGGAAGTTAAGGAGTGCATACAAATAAATACACATTCTTTTACATTCAGAGATTACCTATCTTTTTGACAGTGTATAATTATATTTGTTAATACTTCTCTGCAGGATGGAGCTAACCTTTACGGTGTTCATCCATTTTATATGAGTCTTGAGGAAGATACCAAAGCTCATGGAGTGTTCCTACTCAACAGCAATGCACAAGGTAATGACGATATAGCTGTTAAGGGGTGGGGTATGAACGTTAGGACAGTATTTTTGTGGGACATGAGAGCACATCAGACATATCGAATGGCATTCTGAATACGAAAAATTTGACAATTGATATTTTTGATATTTAACACTCCTCGAAGTAGACTTTATAAATCCCAAAAAACGCTTTTTTTGGGGGGGGGGGGCAAATGTTTTCGGTCAACGTAAATAAAATCTTTAATTTTTCTTTAAATTAAAAAAACTAGATAAAAATATCTAGGGACACGTTTTTTTATTTTTTTTTTTTTGACCAACTTCACCAAAAATATTTGAAATTTGGGCGAAATCAGGCTTTTTTATGATTGTTTTTGAAAATTGAGCATTTTTGACCATTTTTGGTGCAAATTTCAGAGGTTAGTTTACAGCCAACACCAGCACTAACATACAGGACTATTGGCGGTGTATTGGATTTCTACATGTTTCTTGGACCCACTCCTGAAAACGTAGTTCAGCAGTACACAGAGGTAATATGCTATTCCGTTTGAAATCCACCCTCCCTCTGTTGACGATTTTACTAAAGCCTTCCACAGAGGGAGTATGGGTTTCAAATAGAATACCCGCAAGCGTAAGGTAATTGGGTAACTTGCATTTTGAAATACTCACTTTGCGGAATCCATAATCTTTTAAAATGGGTTGGGTCAATTGTTTTTTCAAACCTGATATTTTTGGCAGTAATGCTACGGGTAATGCTATTACACGTGTCCCAACTTACACCTAATTGGATTCAGCCAAATCCATTGTAATTGTAGGACAACAGAACAACTTTGAAATGTCATAATTGAATACCTATAAGTGGAAGAAGGGCCCAACTCTATTAATATTTTTTTAAGATATTAGCAAAAAACTTATACTTAGGGACCGTTCATTATTTCTACCGGAGGGGGGGCCGGGAGCAGACAGAAAGTCACTGCCGAAAACTATATGACCCCCTTCTCCGATAATAAAACCATATGACCCCCCCCTCCAAGCTACATGAAAATCATATGACCCCCCACGCCCACCAACCAAATTAAATAGAAAGTATTGCTGCGGAGGAGGGGTCTTTGTAATTTTGGTTACAGGGATGTGCCACACAGACCTTTGAATGCTGCCTCTCTCGCATCTGTACCATTTTTCATCACCATGTAGCAGTGATGTCAGTGTGCATTTTATAGGCAGAGCTTCAAGTAGCTAGTGGACACTTAAAGCGCTGAGATATGCACACGCGCAATGACGCGCAATAGATGCGCGCATGGATCAGCTGCCTCAACGCATCACGTCACTGCCACATATCAGGCTGAAAAATGATGCCTTTACTGTTTTTGCCACCGGGCTATCAGTATACCAATTTTTCACAAAAAGCACCTAAATTTACCCTAATTGCAGTAATTGGGCACTTTTCTCCAAATATTGGTCTTTACTGAATAGCCACCCATCAAAATACCAAAATCGCTGAAAAGGACCCCAAAATCGTGGCACATCCTCATATACCTTCAACTAGGTAGAACCCCACAGGGTATTTTAACTTGTTTTATTTATTTTTCTAAAATATTATTTATTTCACATGTATGTACGTGCAGTTTTTGGTTCAAACTGCCACCCTGTGCTCCAGCTAGTACATGTATATGTACTTTCAATACCACAGGTCCCTGAACAAACCACAGTGATATTATCCATATGATACAGTTTTTTGCACCAAGAACAATCTTTCAAGTGGCACTGAGGTTTGGAAACTTGGGGTCAAAATTATTATAATTCATTAGTTTTATGTAATTAGGCTAAAATGGCTGTAAAACGAATTTATTTCATTTTTAAGTTGTAATTTAATTCAATCATACAGAATATCAAAAATCAAATGAGTTTAATAAACTATCAAGCTGATTTATTAATTTTCAATCTCTTAAATTGTAAGTATGCATCAACTTCTCATACATGTTGATCCCTGGGTGCAGTACATACTCAAGCCTCCTTTGGTGTAAAACTTAAAATGAATGAGTTGCAAAATCGTCTTCATCAGTATATTAAAAGGAATAAAAAGTAGTTGGTGACATCTTGCCATTAATCAGTGATGTGCAGTGGCGTAGATTTCTTTTTGACATGGGGGGGGGGATGGGGTTGGAAAAGTATAGTGAATCCAGCACCTTTTGGCAACAAAATAAGTTTATGGTACAATTTTGATAATTTTGAAGCTAAACTGATGAAATATGGTGCAAAAGTGGAATAAATGCACGCGAAGCGTGCAGAAATGTGCAAATTTGGGGCAAAAATGGGCAAATATCTGGCCACAAAAAAACCTATGTATGGAGCATCCCCCTGGCAAAATATTGGGGGGGGGGGGATCTACGCCTCAGGTGATGTATCGATCGGACTCAAGTCCACTTTTGCGGACTCAGACACAAACAGACTCGGTTCGCCTCGAACACAGAAGGTCCAATTAGATCCATGTGAAATGATTATCTAAAAATGTCAAAATAGATCTCAAATTTGATTCAAAATTTGTTGTCATAATATCCAACATATCTACAAAATTATTTAGATTTATCTGTCACTTCCCAGAATCATTACTGTTACCGTTAATGAAATAATTGATAATTATACATATTTTAATTAATATTTTGCCCATATAAAAATATCTAAAATTTCTTTCATGGAACTCTCTAATTCATTAAACTCTTGAAAGAGAGAAAACATGCACACAAACATGTACACCCCATCCATAGGGCTAGGGTGGCTGTGGTTTGTGTGTGTTCACTACTCAGTGGCAGTCACTGCACATTTGTCCGGAACATTTGTCCATCACACAACCATAATATAATTTCTGAAAGGGTGAATTTCTATTAGTATTATTAGTATTATGGTGATGATGGTGATGATGATGATGATGGTGATGGTGATGATGATGATGATGATGATGATGATGATGATGATGATGATGATGATGATGATGATGATGATGATGATGATGACGATGACGATGATGATGTTATTTTTCTATAATGTATTTGAATACATTGCCCAAGTTTACTGTCATGGTGGTTTGGGCCAGTCTTTGTAGTTTAACTAGGGAATGGAAATGACACTTGTGTGGGGTGGGGTTTGATAGTGGATGTGTATTGTGGGAGCGGTTTGGGGTGTTGTAGTTGTCTCTTTTCATTGTAAAAGAACAAAGAAGAGTCTGACCACAGCATTACTGTGCAGCAGCTTGATTATTCTTAATTCTCTATTACGAAAATGGCAGTGTACATGTATATTTATGAAATATGGTTCAAAATTCTCCTATTTTAGCAAATTTGTATTGTACATTTGGCAAATTAGAAGCAAAATCTAGAATTTTTCTCAATTTTTTGGAATGTTTTACCCAATGACCCATTTTTTTAAAATGTTCATAATAAATTAGGCCTACTTACTTTTGGTGCAAATTTATGTCAATTCACACAGTGGCAGGGGAAAAATAGGTGAGGCCCAACTTAAGTCTGGACTAGGACAAAAGTTTCGGCCGACATGTAAAGCACAAATCTAATGGTCAGGGGTCCAGGGGCAACGGTTCCAGATGGGGGTCCAGGGGGCGAAGCCCCCTGAAGCTCCAGGATTTTTGAGATGCAAAACCATCTGACCCCCCTTTCAATAACTAAAAACCATCTGACCCCCCTTTTGCCTGACAAAACCATCTGACCCCCATGTATTCTCCCGGCCTCCCCTCCGGTGGAAATAATGAACGGTCCCTTAACACAGGTGATATATGAATGTAGGTACGTATAATATGACTGGTTGTGGAATCGAATTAGAGACCTGTCCCTCTGTCATCATAAGCTTTCTTAGAACTGTCCTCCAACATGGCTGCCATTTTAATTGTTATACCGTTCCGGTTGGTTTATTGCATATACTCTATATTCCGGTTGACTTTAGTTAAATAAAATGTCTTTATATTTTCCAGGCCATCGGACGACCGTATCTTCCACCGTATTGGGCGTTGGGATTCCAACTTTGCAAGTATGACTATGGTGACCTTGATACTGTTAAAGAGGTGGTGGCAAGTATGCGGCAATATGATATCCCACATGTAAGTTAACCTCATGAGAACTACCTGCCGATTGGCCAAAAAGAAGTTTTCATTATCAATTGGCCCAATCAGCAACATTGTTAGAATAATTTCACCACACACACAAAAAAAAATTGGGGTGAATTATTTGCAAAGCTCCATTGTGATTGGTGATTAAAGTGAGGATATCATGTAATTGACCAATCAGAGGCAATGTTAGATCGGCAGATAGTTCTCAGGGGGTATATTGATCGGTTCCGGCTGGTTGGAGCCGGTTTCTATTGTTCTAAACAATGGAACTGACTCGGTTCAACCGCCGTTTGAGTTTTGATTTCATCCCTGACAAATATACCATTTAGAACATTAGAATACAACACAATATCAAGTAATAATTATACTAACAATAATTATTACATTTTCATTTTATTGTTCTCCTCTAGGATATCCAATATGGCGACATTGATTACATGTTACGACAACTGGATTTCACCGTCAATCCGGATACTTACGACGGGTTGGGAGAATTTGTCAAACAAATCAAAGAAGAAGGAACAAGATATATCATAATTTTGGTATGTAATTGATGAGGATGATGCATGATGATGATAATGATGATGATGATGATGATGGTGGTGGTGGTGGTAGTGATGATGGGGTAGTGATGATGATGATGATGATGATGATTATAAATGATGTTGTTAGTGATGGTCATTATCATGATGATGGTGAAGTTAGTGATGATGATCATGATGACGATGGTACTAATGATGGCGATGATGATTTGATGATGATGGTGATGATGATGACGATGACGATGATAAATCAACGAAGATACAATAAGATACATCATCATTTTGATATGTAATTGATGATGATGATAATGATGATGTTGGTGTTGTTGATGATGATGATGATGATGATGATGATGATGATGATTGATGATGATGATGATGATGATGATGATGAGGAGGAGGAGGAGGAGGAGGAGGAGGAGGAGGAGGAGGACCATGGTGATGATTATAATGATGATGGTAGTGTTGACGACGATGGCAATAACAACGGTGATGGACAAGGACTTTTTTCTCCTGTTTTCTCCCATTTATTTTCTCCCTTTCTTTTCTCTTCTCCTCCTTTCCTTTTTGGGAGGTGGCCGGGCCCGCCGCCCCATTTAATTCGCGCCTGATGACGACGACGATAATGTTCCTTTTTCTTTTCTTGTACAGGATCCGGCCATTGCCGCTAATGAAACCACAGGATCATACCCACCATATGACGAGGGTGTCAGAGATAACGTGTTCTTAACGAAGTCAAATGGAGACATTATGTTTGGGAAGGTAAATGCTTGTTTGTTTGTTTGTTTGTTTAAACGATCGCTCCATGTGGACTTGAGTCCTCAAAACTGCTGCTGCTAGGTGGGACCAGGCTCGAAGAAAGTGTAAATGTGCTTACTTAGATATTTTACTTAGGTTGTATGTTTTTATTTAGAAAAAAATAGATGCTTCTTTGTTTGCAAAGAGATGTGAAATCCTTATCGAATAAAGTCCTGCAGATGCAGAAAATGTGTCTCATGATACATCATCATCCGATTGATAGAAAGTTACGTTATACCAACGAAGCGTCTTTCATAATGATTTTAGAATAGAAACATCACGATGTTTTCTGTAATATTCCACAGAATAGAAACACTGTATGAACCATGATGATTTATGTAATATTGCAATTAGGTATGGCCAGATTATCCGGATCTACCAGGAGGCACATGTCCGTATGAGGAGTGGGAAGAAGCTGTTGAGGTAAGTCTGATGCAGAGAGCTTTTAAAAATGAAGTATTCAAAGAATCATGAGAGCAGTGTTGGGACACGTTGACCTCTGACAAATCGGGGAAATTGCTGTAATTATTATTCATTCATTTGTCCTTGTAATATTGTAATTTGTTCTTGTAATTCATTTGTTATTGTAAATATTGTACTAGAATATTTTAAATAATTAATTATGAAATAATAATGTTTTTAAACAATTTTCTAGTCTGGTAAAACATTTTAGATAATATTTTGTACTCACGAAAAACACTTTTCCCAATAGGTCAAAGTGTCCCAAAAACTCCAAAAACGGTCCCACAATGCATTGCAAATTTCAATGCCGATTTGGCTTATTTATGTCGCCTTCACTCTTTATAGAAAAGAAAGTTCCGAAAGGTATCCTTTATGTCTTCTCAGGCGTACCCTTAAAGAACCTTTTTTGGATCTCCAAAGGGTTCTAAATTTGCAAGAACCTTAAGAGTTAAATACACAGTACTTTCAAATTCAAAAATGGGTTTGTGAGAATTTCAGAGCCTTTTTGTAGAACCAATAAAGCTTTATAGGCCCTACATAAGATTCAGAGAACCAATAAAGAGAGTTCAGAGTTCCGTAAGATCCCGATTCTTTCTAAGAAGTTAGAACCATCAAGGGTTCTCTCGAGAGTTCCTAGAAGACGGTGCACTGGTATGAGTTATAGCAACGCGGTGAAAACTAACCCAAAATCTTTTCCTGTAATAATGGTAATAATGTTAATAATTATATATAAAACAACGGTTGCTTATATCACTACATTGAAACACTATCCATAGTATTTCCCTATAATTGTTAAGAGCGTTTTTAAACGTTTCAAAAATACATCGTCAACTTTCAGAACTGCCGGGCCTATGCCGCCATGCCAGATTTCCGCAAGCCAGCTACAAGAGAATGGTGGACCCGCCATATTGTCGATTTCCATGACAACCAGGTCGAATTTGATGGAATATGGATAGTAAGTATTATTATCTTATCGTGAGGAAAAAAAATTGTTAAATAATCTCTTCCTGGGTAAAAAGATGCTCTCATTTTGATGAAAATTGCCCTGCAACAGCTGATAGGCGAGAGGTTGTCTAAGATTTCAGTTACTCTACCGCAAGTGATGTAGTAAACATGCACTACTCGCTCAGAGAAAGTCATTGATACACCGTTGGAACACGGAGCATAAAGTAAGTCCCCCTAGTTTTGGCATAAACTGTATTGGGCTATTCCAGTTGAAATCGATACACCTCCTATGGAAGACAAGACCTTAATCTTCCACACAGATAGTGTGGGTATAACTCCTTTGAAATCTACAACACTGTGTGTGAGGTTAAGGTCATGTCTTCCATAAGGGGTGTATGAATTTCAACTGGAATATCCCATTCAATCACAATTACCGAACTCGGTAAACCTCTTCCAAAATCATTTTTAATTGACATAATGTTTTTTTTCTTCTGTGTAGGATATGAACGAACCAGCCAGCTTCGTACATGGCTCAGTAAACGGCTGCGGTGATAATAAATATGATAACCCAGCATTTAAACCACGTGAGTCTCAATAAGCCCAATCGGCATTATAACTTCCGGTTTTTGAAAGCAGTTTTGGGACACGTTGACCTCTGACATATCGGGAAAATAGCTGTTATTATTATTCATTCATTTTTTATTGTAATAATATTATCATAAGTAATATTTAAATAATTAATTTATGACATAACTTTGTTTTTGGGTGTGTTTTATTGTAGTAAAACATCTTAAATAATATTTTGTACGCACAAAAAAAAACCCCTATTTTCCTGAATTTTCCGGATAGGTCAGAGGGCAAAGTGTCCCAAAACTTCAAAGTCTGTCCCACAATGCATTGCAAACTTTCAATGCTGATTTGGCTTATTCCCAAGTTCAAGTTTAAAAAGAATGTCTGCTTGCTCGAATATCTTCAGTTGTGACTAAATTTACTTGCATTCAACTTGTAACTTTGAGTAGAAGCCTGATTTTGTCACCTAGTTTTTCTAATGTCTCGTGTTTAAACTTGTGCTTTGCTTTGATTTATTTTTCTTTCAAATGTGCTTCTAAATTGAGCATTGCTTGTTTGTCCTTTTCTTCCAAAAACTGAATTTATACTTCATCGCTGAGCAATAGGAATTGGATTTTACCCAATGAGATAGAGAGCTTTTTGTTGTATCTAAAAAAGGGCGCTATATCATTGGTCAAATACCAGTCGATGAAGTATAAATTCAGCTTTATGCGATGGCCGCGGTCGCATAATGCTCGCATCAGTGAATCTGTTACAGTAGTATAATATGCGTCCTATAATAAAAGAAAGAAAAAGAGAGAAAACGGAGAGCTATTTAAAAAAAAGAAAGAAAGATGGAAAATGATAGAAAGAAGGTGAGAAAAAAAGGAAACGGATAGAGATAGGAGACGAACATAAACACGTAGGCTCTGGTCATATTCAGGACCCACCTCCTCCAGAGAAAATGACAGCCCCGTTAGATCGCCGCTTCCGAGATTTTACCGAGCTTGTTTTTACAGTGAGTTTCCCGGACGAGCCCCCAATTTGTTGTGGATCGCAACAACCCAAGGCCAAAACCACCTTCAACCAAAATGACTTCAGTATGCACAACAAAACACATTAACTGTTCGTATAGGCCCTAAGTTAACGATATTTGAATCTTTAATGAAAAGTATTAGTATGATTGGACACAATAATCTTGCATATAAACATGAATGTATTCAATCAATGAATTATAATGATTTTATACAGTATTTACTTATTCTTCTTGTTCTGTTGTACCCAAAGTTCCGGACGACTGCTATATCCTGATTCAAACTTGTAAAGCGAAGATTACTTTTGACGAGCGAAATATATATCCTTTGCGTACAAAATCCTTACACAGTTGATAATTTCCAAACTGAGCTGCTGTCACAATTCACACACTTTCTTCAGGAAACAGACCTTGTTCCACACTGTTCCACTTATATTAACATACGTGTCCTTTCGTAAACCAGACTTCAGCAAGTCGAAGAAAGATAAAACAAATTCCCTTTTTTGAAAAAAATACGCCTCTTTGGCGTACTCAAAATATCCTTTGTTCTGGCCGGAAAAGTAGCACTTTTGCTACATAAAACAATTGACTGGTTTCGAAGTGCCCTCCTTTGAGAACACTAATACCTATACAATCATAGATCACACTCATAAATCTGCCATCTTCTCTTGCTTCTGTCTTTTATACGGAACTAGTAAAACTCGAAAGTCCTAATTCTATAAAAAAAAATCATTCTGTCACATTCACCTTATTTTAGCCACAGGGATTTTTCATATGTTGTGTTACAATTCATTGATAACATTGAGTAATCTGGGAATTCAAAAGATATTAATAAATCTGACTGAATGTTGTTATTGAATCAACTTGATTAGATGACAGGGGATTCCCCTCTCTCATGAAATAGCTTTGAATGTAAACAAAAATTATATTACTCAGGGTACATCACAATAATTATGTATATGCACCAGAGGATGATTTAAGCACTTCCCAGCAAGTCTT